>NC_133940.1:2530215-2722715 GCF_031877795.1 Strix aluco | reverse complement strand
TCTTTTCCAACCCAAACCATCCTATGATTCTGTGCAATCTTGCTGTCAAGAAGAGCCTCGTCTTTCTTAACTTAAAGCTTCTGCAGCCAAAGTTGAATCTATGAAATCAAACAGAATAAAGCAAATGGAGATGCTATTTCATGCATCAGCTCAACTCATCACTGCTCTGAAGTCTACTGCATATTTTTAGCTTCTGACTTATGGGTGTCAATAAATAAATTGTTTCATCCACTGCCCATTACTTTGGTTCACTGACATTTCTTGAAATTTAGAATGGCCAAATAACAAGCAAGGCAAGGTAGGCATCTCCCGACGCAGAATGCCAGCGATCCATGTAGTGGAAATGAAAACCCCCAAATTAATGAGGAGGTTAAATACTGCTCTAAGTGAAAATAGTCTTCTAACTTAAAGATCATCTCACCCTGTAGCCTGGAGTCCTGGCCAGATTCACAAGCGGTCACAGTAGTCACTATAGGAAACAGAGTATTGGGTAAGAAAGTAAAAACAGTCTTACAGTCTTTGGGAAAGGAAGAGGAACAGCAAATGACAGAAGCAGCTAAAGGTGAACCAGCAGGTATCTAGCCTGCTAAGCTGTTTGGGCCAGATCTGCCAGTTTCTGTATCCACTGACACACATGGCAGCAATTTGGCTAGCATCATAGTCTTTTGTCTCCCTGTCCAAACGGACTAGCAGAAGGGACTTAATTCACCAGCCCAAATCAAGAGTTGCTGGTATCTCCTGTTGCAAAACAGTTTCCTAGAAGGATGTGCTCACTACCAGGAAAGGAGAAAGGTGTTTTCTCCATTTTCACTCCACTGACTGTGACAGGTGGATCTGGACACCATGGTGGTGGCAGCTCATGCACACAGAGGGACTGTACATGGTGAGAAGATGAGTGAGGTGTTGTGGGTAGGTAGTAAATGCTGACAAGGGGCTGTCTTGATAGAGACATGAGGTGTGGATTTGATGGTGGGCAGGATGAGGCTGAGGCACTCTTTGGGGGGCAAGTTGTGAAACTGGAAGTGGAAGGCACAAGGCTGGAGGCTGTCTTGAGGGATTTTGTGAAATTGCAAGTGCCTGAGGTGTGGGGAAGGACTGTGCTGAAAGACAGCATGAAGTGGCAGGTAATACTGTGGGGCGTGAAGTTACATCAGAAGAGCTCCTGCCATCAGACGGGCATTGTGTATTGAAGGCAGCACAAGAAGAGGTTGTGGGGATCCCAGTGATACCGAAAGAGCCGGTTGAAGAAAACTCTCTAAAACTCAAAGTCAGAGTGTTAGAAAGCGGGCATTCTTTATTGCAGCGCCGGGTGCACGGGGGATCTCTCCACCTAACGTGCACACCTAAGCCAGTGACTCTACGACTTAAATGCAGGTATCTTATACATATTCATGAGGTTTCACAATACAAACATACATATTTATAACAAAGTGTAATTAGTTCTAAAGCTTTGTGTCAACAGTTCCTTCTGCCTTATCTGAAATGGGATGCGTATCCTTGAGATGGGAGTCATCTGTTTGGGTCATAAACATATGAACATTCTCATGCTCTCTTCCACCTTATCGGAAACGTGATGCGATGCGCATCCTTGAGTGGAGTCATCCCTCTTGGTTCCCATGTTTGATATGCGATGCGCATCCTTGAGTTGGGAGTCATGCTCTTGGATCACAGATGTCCTCCATCTCCGGGCGTCAGAGGCCCAGACTCACTTCATTGAGTCATAAAATGCCCGTATATCTCTTGTCACCCTGGTGCTATATCCTCTGTCCTTGGGGCTCTATCTTTGTTTATGTACGCTTGTTTTCTTTTGTTCTCACAGTTCAGAAATGCCTCGTTCCCACAGCTCAAAAGGGCTTTAGTTTAAACAGACACCTCTCAAGCTTACTATTGCTAACCATTCTATAGTTATGTGCTTAATTTCTTAACATTTCTATATCACCACCGCTGTCACTCCCCCCCACACACCCCCCCAGTTGCCCCACACACCATGTGCCTGCTGTCCCCACCATCCCCTGCAGGGGTTTGGGGGGGGGTGTCCCTTTGATGCCAACTCCCCATCCCTGCACCCCCAACCCCTCGAGGACACCTCCCAATGCCCCCCACAACCCTTCCCCTCAGATTTGGGGACCCTGTTGTCACCCGTGTGCCGCCCACCCCCCTGGAAGGGGACCACACCGGGCTGACAAAAAAAGCCACCAGCGGCCTCCACTTGTGCATCAACAGCATCGACCAGGATGGGGGACACAGGGACACCCCAGGGGGGACACAGGGACATGGGGACACCTCCCCCATACTCCCATGGGTCTCCTGGAGGTCTACAAATTAATATCCTGGGGATGGGAGGGGACATCGGGACCCCAAGTTGGCTCTTGTGGACAGCCCCATCTATGACACATCCCCCACGTTGACACCCCATGACCTTGAGGGGACAAAGGAGACACCAAACTGGCTCTTGGGGACATCTCCATCTGTTGCGGATGAAAGTATTAACATGGTAATGATTTAACAGGAAATCTAGATTTATTAATAACTAACAGCACTTGATCATTACAAAAGAATTCAGAAAATGTTATAAAAATAGCCACTTATCTACAGATTCTAAGATGACAAGATTCACAATAACTTACTTTACGGTGTCTTAATTTATACATATGTACATGCGCATAGACAAACACAAAATGTATAAACACACACAGAGACAAAAGTATCCGGATCCAGTAGAATGAAGTATGTACCCACACACCAGTAAGCAGAGAAAGAGTGGGTGAAAGAGAAGCTAGCTCAAAGGAAAATTTCCCTCCTCTCGAGTTTAGAGTAAATACCCACAATGCCTCAGCATTCCTCAACCGGCGATAATTGAGACTCGAGAGGGTTGACTTCGCCCTGGCCTTCCGTCAGCTGTGGCAGCACACAACACCGTAAGGGTTTGGTACCTGAGAGGCATCCCAGCTCAGGGGAGATGCTGGTCACAGGCCTGCTGTGATCCAGGAGAGCTCAAAGGGTCTCCCTTGGGGTCGCAATTTATAGGGTCCAAGATAATTGACTTTTGTCAGATACCTTTTGCTCACGTCCAGCTCGGACAACGAAGTATTCTGGTGCCTTCCAGCAGTCACACAAGAACTTGAAGAATGTGCAACTCTGTTATTGTTCCCATTTGACCCCATCCCAGGCACAGGTGTGCCAGGCCTTTGGGAGATGATGGGCTGTTATAACCGTTTCCCAGCAATCGGGAGGGCAGGAGCCAGGCTCGTTAAGGGGGCGCCTTAACGTTAGCAGTCCTTATCTCCACAGATTGGTGTATAGCTCGGGGGAGGTGGCTGGAATCACACCTGGCACAGAGCAGCCCAACAAGGAGGGGCAGGGAGGGCTGAGAATTGCACCACCACAATCCACCCCGTGACTAAAGTCAATTTACCTTGTCCATAGAGTGGCAGTGGGCTTGCCTCTTGCCTCTATGCCTATAAACAGAGGATGCCACAATCCCATTATAATTGGAGGGGATTTTGTGTTTGATTAGCTTCTATTAAAAAAAAAATTATTTGGGGGAAGTATACACACGGGGACACTTTTGTAACTGCGTAATCTGTCTAACCATCCTCCAAACCTTAATATACAAAACTATAATAAGCAGTAAACATATTAAAGTTAGAATTAGGAAAATCATGACCGGGTGAAACATGGAATTAAACAGTCCTGTGGCTGTTGGTGACCACCAAATTAAGCTTTCCCACCATCGATGTTCTTCATCCTTTTTGACTCTCATTAGCACTTGATGTATTTCTTTTATATCATGCCGTACCGTCATAAGAGTCTTTTGTCCAGTTTTTAAAGGCCTTTTAAAGCCAACCACCAGAGCCTACCTGGAGCCATCTTGGACAAAACCTGGCCACCCAGATCCTACTCAGGGTTGTCTTTGATCCTGGCCTGCCACGCAGAGACTGATTAGAGCCCAGCTAGACACCACCTGGCCACCCAGAGGCAACCTAGAACCTGCCTGGAGCAGAGGTAATCCCCCCAGAGCCTACTCAGAGCCCTTGTGGCCTACCGCCAGCTAGCCAGAGATTACTTGGAGCCCATTTGGACCAAAGGTGGCAAGCCAGAGCCAACTCAGAGCTCTCCATGAGGCCGGCATGCCACCCAGAGACTACTTACTGTTCAGTTGGACACAAGCTGCCCCGCCAGAGGCTCTGGCTCTCTGGCTAATGCAGGAAGGTAGGCTCTGGCTAAGGTTGGAAGATGGGCTCTGGTTGTCTGGCTAACAATGCCAGAAGGTGGGCTCTGGTTCTCTAGATCACAACACAGAAAGGTAGGCTCTGGCTCTCAGAGCCCTCTTGGACCCCGTCCTGCCAGCCAGATCCTACTCAGAGTTGTCCTGGAGGCGGGTATGCCACCCAGAGCCTATCTAGAGCGCAGCTGGCCAGCCAGAGGAAACCAAAACCCTGCCAGTCAGGACCTCAGGTCAGCCAGCCAGAGTCTGCTCAGAGCCCTGGTGGCCTGCAGCACTCTAGTCAGAGCCTACTTGCAGCCCTCTTGGACCAAAGCTGCCCAGACAGATCCTACTCAGATTTGTCCTTGAGAACGGCATGGCACCCAGAGCCTACTTAGAGCTCACTTGGACACAAGCTGGCCAGCCAGAGGCAATGTAGAGCCTGCCTAGACCACAGCTCAGCCAGCCAGAGCCTACTCAGAGCCGTCTTGGACCCCAGCTTGCTAGCCAAATCCTACTCAGGCTTGTCTTTGAGCCCGGTGTGACAGCCAGAGCCTTCTTCGAGCCCAGCTGGAGACCACCTGGCCAGCCAGAGGCAACTTAGAGTCCGCCTGCACAAGAGCTAATTCAGGCAGAGCCTACTTGTGTCCCTCGTGGAGCACAGCTGGCCGGACAGGTCCTATTCAGAGTTGCCTTTGAGCCTGGCCTGCCACCCACAGCCTGTTTATAGCACAGTTGGATACCAGCTGGCCAGCCAGAGGCAACTTAAGAGTCTGTCTGGACCACAGCTCAGCTAGCCACCACCTGCTCACAGCCCTCTTGGACGGCAGCAGCTGGCCAGCCAGAGCCTACCCAGAGCCATTGTGGCCTGCAGCCTGCGATCCAAAGCCTACTTGGAGACCACTGGACAGCACAGCTGGACAGCCACAGCCTACTCAGAGTACTTCTTGAGGCCAGCATGCCATCCAGAGACTAATTGGAGCCCAGGAGGACACCACCTGGCCACCCAGAAGCAACCTACAGCCCGCCTAGACCACAGCTCAGCCAGCCAGATCCTACTCACAGCCCACTTGGACCCTAGCTGGTCAGAGACACCCTACTCAGAGCCCCTGTGCTAGCATACTTGGGGCCCCCTTGGAGACTAAAGCTGGCCAGTCAGATCCTACTTAGAGTTGTCTTAGAGCCTGTCCTACCACCCAGAGTGTACTGAGAGCCAGTAGGCTATCAGCTGGCCTTCCAGAGGCAACCGAGAGCCCGCCAACACCACAGGTCAGCCAACCACAGCCTACTCACAGCCCTCTGGGACGTCAGCTGGCCAGACAGAGCCTATTCATATCAACTTTGTCCTGCAGGCTGCCAGCCACACCCTACCTGGAGTCCTTGGTATAGGCCCTTGAGACCCCAAGATGCTAAACACTGGTTAAGAAAGCAATTTTAAATACACAAATCTAATTTCCTTCAGTGTTTAAGTAACTGAATGAACTGCTCCTCCATCCTGGCTATGAGCTCTTGCTAGAAGGAGGATTCATTTCCCTGCACCTTGTATGCGGCTCCTGCTTAAAATACTGAGCTGAATCAGCAGATCCTGTCCTGGAGGAATAGGTAACCCTGTTCAGAACCTCTCTGCATCACACAGCCCCAATTTGTCTCTGCAGATTAAGGGACAGAAGCAAAACAGAAACAGGACAAAGAATCAACTAACATAAACTCCTGGATTTGGAGGTCTCGTATCCCCCTCCCTAAAGACACGTCCAAAGACACCTGGGCTAAAGATTTGTTCCTTCAAGTACAAGAGGTAATACAGTAAACCCCCTTGTTTTCTCTGGGCTTTGGTCACCAGAGGGCTGCCCACCAGCCCCTGGACAGAAGAGCACACATCCTAATTAAAGGCAACATGTAAAAGCCCAAAGCAACAAGGTGGCATCTGGCAAGTGACAAAGATACAGCAGCTTTTGGGAACAGTTCTTTGAAGGGAAAGCCAGAGCTGACAGGCATCCCCGCTGGAAGGCTCTTACAGAGGAGAGTGTTAAACAGCGTCAACAGGCAGGTTTAAGCGTTGTCTGGGAAATGTCAAACACTGCCAAGATACCACAGAGCTCTCTGCAGCCAAGCCCCAGCGAGGGACTCCTGTGGGCTCATCTCTGAGAACACAGACTGATGGGCCACCAGCCCTGCCCACAGAAAATACCTTATTAGCAGCTGGTGCAGAGAGTACAGCGCCCTCAAAACCACCAAACCAGCCAGGTCAGCCCACCCAGACACCCAGCATCTCCCCGCGTGCAGCACCTGCAGCCACATCTGCAGCCCAGCCCTGCTGTCAGGAGTCCTCTCGGACTGGTCGGGTCAGCGCCCCGTATGTGGGGGTACTGATGTCACCGTGGCCATGGAAACCTGCCAAGGGTGTCCCTGCCCATATATGGGGTGTGATATGACTGTGGCCATAGTGACCCGCCAAGGGTGTCCCTGCCCATAGATGGGGGTGCCGATGTCACAATGGCCGCTGTGACACGCAGGGACAAGCCTATAAAAAGGATCGCTGGGCTCCAGCCGTGTGTCAGTGCGACCTGGGAGGTGAGGAGAGGGCAGGGGAGGGATGATGGAGCTTGCGGGGGGCTGCTGACGGAGGAGGGGGGGTCCCACACCTCGGGGCACTGGGGCTGTGCTGAGAGCTGACCCACGCCCTGCTTGTCTCTCAGAGTCAGCCGAGGAGCATCTGGGAGAGACACCCCGGTGCTGCTGGGACAAGGACGCTCCCAACGCTCATTGTGGTTGTGCACCATGTCTGAGAGGGAAGAGGAGGAGGCCCCCGACCCGATGGAAGAGGGTGAGAGCAAAGTGGCGTGGGGAGGCAGTGCCTGCGATGCCCCTTCCTCTACATGGCCCCCAGCCCTGCCCCTCAGCCCCTCAGGGACGGAGCAGGCCCCTGGGAACAATCCCTCAGAGACGCTTCCCCCAACCCCACAGAGGTGCTCATTCCCGCCGGCACTTGCTCTCTCCCCTCCAGTGTGCGTGCTGTGCGGCCGGACAGCGGCAGACCCGGTTCTCTGCGGACGGAAAATCAAGATTGAAGAGCTCTGTGCTCATTTCTTCTGCCTGGTGAGTGCCCCGGGGCTCCCTCCAGCTCACTGACAGGCACTCCCGGCCATGCTCTCCTCATCAGCTCCTCCTCTCTTCTCTACTCTTCTGCAGCTTTTTGCCAGTGAGCTTTTATTCTGGCTGGACGAGGAATCAGGGATGCTGTCATCTGACACTGAGGACCTTGCCCACACAGTCGAGCGGGCGGCGCAGAAGGTGAGGACCTGACAAGGTCAGGGACATTTGTGTCAGGAGAGGTTTGGGGGAGCTTAGCCCAGAGCCCAGGAAAGCCCAGCCCTTCCAAGCAGCCCTGGGACAAAAGCCTTGCTCCCAGCAGCTCCACAGAGGCTCCAGCCCAGGAGCCTCGTGCGCCGGGCGGATCTGTGGGCTATGGCCCAGCAGCGGCCACATCCTGCGCCCTGCCTGGAGGCGTGGGGCTGGCTGGTGAGGCCCTGAGGCTGCCGCTGACGGGGGCTGCTCTGCTCTTTATAGAAATGCTTCATCTGTGGTGAGAGTGGGGCCGCCATCACCTGCTGCCGGGAGGGCTGCGACCGCAGCTTCCATCTGCCCTGTGCCACGGAGGGTCAATGTATCACCCAGTACTTTTTTCCGCACAGGTACGTCGTCGTCTCCTCCTCGCCCCCACCAGGGAAGGACCCAGCACTTCTCACCCTCACTCATCCCTTCCCTCTTCCCCCCAGGTCCTTCTGCAGGGAGCACCGACCACAGCAGGAGGTGGAGGCGGCTCCGGAGAAGAACACCAACTGCCTCATCTGCCTGGACCCTGTGGAGGACAGAAAGTCCTACCACACCATGGTGTGCCCCGCCTGCAAACACGCCTGGTTCCACCGGGGCTGCATCCAGGTAGGAGCCGTTCCCTCACGCCCAGGACATGGCAGGCTCACGGCAGCACCAGAGCCTCACTCCTACTCTTGTTTCCTCTGCAGGGCCAGGCTCGGTATGCTGCTACTATTTCCTTCAACTGCCCCCTCTGCAGAGACAAGTATGACTTTCTCGTGGACATGGTCACAATGGGCATCCGAATCCCCTTGAGGTTGGTGTCCTGCCAGCTCACAGGACAGGAGGCTGCAAGCCCTGTGTCATGCCAGGGGCTGCCCCTGCAGTCCTGGACCTCTGCTGCCCCATCAGCCTGGGCTTCAGCCTCATGGAGGAGCTGCAAACCGGGCAGCGGGGAGGAGCAGGGCTGCCCTGCATCGCCCTTATGCCGGGGCAGCAGGGGCTCAACGATTTCCTTTTCCCCATCAGAAATCCATCACGGGACAACGGGCCTCCAGTCGAAGCATTAATCCAGAGGCACAGCCGCTGCGACGCTCGTGTGTGCCTTTGTCCCAGAGGCAGGGAGCAGGCAGAGGAACGCGGGTAAGTTGCCAAAGCGGCACCCTGGGCTCTGCACGGGATCGAAGCTCTGCACTGAGCTCGAAGTGGAAGAACTGAGAACAGGAGCTGTGCCGCACAATCCCGTGCTGCGGTCACTTTGTCCTCACAGCCATGAACCCTTTTGCTTCCCCAGGCCCTGGGAACTGCTCCTGTGCAGCTCCTGCGCTGCTGCAGGCACCCACCGGCGCTGCTCCAACTTGAGGACCAGCAGGACCAGCTGGGAGTGTGAGAGCTGTGCTGGCCAGGGCACCGGTAAGAGGCAAAGCACCTTCATGCCCCTGGGCTGGGGCCAGGGCCCAGGCAAGGCCTGGCAGCGGGTGCCCAGGCTGGGCTTGGCAGAGCCCCTCTGCTCCAGGAGGGCTGGGGCACCACTATGTCCTCTCCACAGTGGCCTCTGTGCCTGTGACCTTCCTGCTTCCCCTTACAGCCTCCGGTGACATCTCAGAGCTCGCTGGCTCTGGCACTGGTAGCCGGTCAGGATCGGGGTCATCCCATGACTCCCCAGCGCGTGAGGGCAGCAGCAGCTCCAGCTCACCTGGTCTCGACCACAGGCAACGCCGCTGCCGGGTGCAACGTCGGGCCCAGACGCCCTACAGACGGCCCAGAAGACAGCAGGAGAGGAGCCGCGCGCCAGCACCAAGTGCTGAGAGCAGCACCCCTGGCCAGGCAGCGCTGGGGACGTCCCACAGCTCCCCAGTACCGGAGAGCAGCAGCCCCAGCACCGCCAGCCAGCTGCCAGCGGAGTCCTCCTGCCCCTCTCCAGCACTCGAGAGTGGCAGCCGCTCCAGCCGCCATGGGCCCGTGCGGATGAGGGACCGCTCCCGTGTGGAACATCGGGCCCAAAACCCTTACAGCCAGCGTGGACGCAGACGTGGGACCAGCCGTGCGCCGTCCCCGTGTGCTGGCCCTGATCCCCCTCCACCGGCGCAATAAAGTTGGCCATTGATCTCTGCCCTGGGACACTCCACGCTCATTTGTTGGCTTCTTCCTCCTACTCCCGTTTCTCGAGGGGCAGCGTTAGGGGCTGGGCCCAGAGCGTTTTTTTCCCCCAGGTCCTGGCAGCCCCTTGCCCAGACCTCCCTCCTTGCGGGCTGGCCTTGGCCGGCTGCCCAGCGCCATGGCCCTGTGCTTCGGGCCTCGCTGGCCCCGCAGCCGGCTCAGTCTCCCCGGGGAAGGTTCACACCAGTGGCAAAGCTACTTCTCTTTACAAGTTCCGCTCAGTGTCACGGCTGCAGTTGTGACATGGAGATTGCTGTAGATGGTCTTGCGACAGTAGCCGAAGGGCATTCCCCTTGCCCAGTTCCGGGTCCTGTTGCCCACCCTGATTGTTGCTGTACCAGACCCATCCAAACACACCATCAGCTCAGGCCACACAGAAGGTCCTAGGAAGGAATGTTGTCCCCGGCCTTCACCAGCCCTTGGCAGCCTGTTCAGCCCAAGAGCAAACCTGGGGCTCTGCGCTTGCTCAGCCCCTTGTCGTGCTTTGAACTCGCCCGGCAGCCAAACCCCACGCAGCCAATCGCTCATCCTCCCCCTGCCCGGGAAATGGGGGACCCATTGGAGGGACAAAAGGAGACTCATGGGTTGATATAAGAAATGGTTTAGTAATTGTAATAAAACAATAACAATGATAGAAAGTACAAACAGGTAATGCACCCTGTGATTGCTCACCACCCGCCGCCTGATACCCAGCCCCTTCCCAGCCAGCGATCCCCAAAAACCGAGACCCCGCAACCGCAATCCCAGATGCAAGAGAGAACCTCCACGCGCGCGGCGGGGCTGAAGGGCCGAGGCAGGAGCACCAGCTCTGTGCAGGGCCGGAAGGCAAAGCTCAGCCACACGCCCAGGAGCTGCGCAACCATCATCGCCTGGCAAGGTGCTGCCCCTTGGGCTTCACGGGGACGGCCCGGGGTGGGCGGGGGGCTGTCGGTCCCCCCATCATCCTGCGTGGTACCAACAGTAGGTGAAGTAGTCCTTCAACTGACCACAGACATTAGGAAACTATCCCATGTCCCCATTCAAAGATGGAACGGCTGGAGTGGTGATTTATGGTCTCGGTTACCCGGAGCACCATGGGTAAAGCAGCTTCTATTTTATCTCCTATGTGCATTTGCTGCCTTGATGTTTTTACCGTGTGTTATTCCTTGCTTTGTTCAGTTAATCCAACATGTTGTATCTAACACCCAATTCATATCTACTGTTTCACCTGACGGTGTGAGGCAGATTCGGGTTGTTCGCCAATCAAAGCCTGTAGATATCTTTTAGTTGTTTTTATTTGTCTTTGTTTACATTTAGGATAGACGCTTTTATGCCTAAACCACACGTAACAACCACCTTTTTTCCCCTCCCTGTCCCCAAAGACCGGGAGCACATCCCTCGGCTCAGCCTGGGACACATCTTGTTTGGTTGGTTAAAAAACTGTTAGTTGGTAGTGTTACTGTTACCTTTTTCTATGTTTATTTAGAATATTGTTAACATTGTTATGAACAGTGGTGTTGTTTGGTTACCTTTGTTTAAATCTGGGATAGACGTTTCTAGTCCCAAGTGACCCACGCGCCTTGGGATAAAAGGGGGGTGGAAAGGGATTTTCCCGCCGCGCACGGTGACCCCAACTCCGGCAGACCAGAGCAGCAGACGCGCGGACTGCCAGGGCCTCAGACACTTTGGGGTATTTTGTTAGAACCGTGGGAAAAATGGAACAAATGATGGGATTAATTGTAATTCACTTTGCAGCCTTTGGCTTGTTAACCATTATCTCAATTGTTATTATAATACTTCTTTTTTGTCCCTGTGAATGTCAATCATGCAAACTGCCGTCGTGGTGTTCTGCTGATTCGTCGGAGCCTTAGAATGGGTTTATGAGATGTTTTGGTTTTATAAAGTTAGTTAGTTTTGAGCATGATATATTTGTTAAAGATGTTATTGGTTATATGTTTGTTAGTTAAAGATGTTCATATTTGTTATTGATGAAAAATCTGCTGGAAATCTTGTTTGTTGTATTTCGCGCTTTTTCTGGCCTTTCTCTTTTTCTCCCTGTACTGTTATCTTTCACGCCACCACGAAGACAGCAGTGTTGAGCCCCGGGGTGGTGTAAGGGACTGTGTTACCTGCCTCGAACATTGCTGTCGCACCACCCCCATTTCCTGTCCTCGGCATCCTGCTGTCGGAGGAATACGCTCTGAAGAAGACGAATTGCCCCCGATAGACCACGACATCCGCCCGAAGTTAAATCGGGATGAGGGAGACGTGCAGGTCGGCACGGGACCGCGGGGCGGCACGTATTGCAATGAGCTCCGTGGAAATGGGTGGACTCTTCGGAGAGATCGTGGGAACTGGGACAATAAAAGGGCGGGGCACTCCTTTGTCGTCAGCACGCTGTTCACCCCTGTCATCTCATCCTTCCTCGGAGCTGAGACTGTGGTGGAGCTTGGAGCTTGGAGCACCATCACCTGCACCGAGACCGAGCCAACAGGACGTCGCTGGATTCGTGGTGGTGGTCATTAGTCTCGCTGCATCTCGACCGTTGGCTTGCTTAGGGATTCTGACTTTGTCTTTCCTTGTCTCTCTGTCCTCTCGCTGTTATCAGTTGTGTGTACAATAAAGTTCACAAGGCTGTACGGCATCTGACCTCGATTGTGTCTTAATCTCGCTCTTGGGATCGTTTAAGAACCCTCCCCGATATCGGATCGGGACAGGCGGGCAGAGCGGGCAGGGACGGGCAGAGCGGGCAGCGCCGCTTCAGCACCCTGGAGAGCGCCCGGCGGCAGCGGCGCGGGGACCGTGCGCGGACGCGCCCCCGCCCGCGGAGTCCCGGCCCCGCCCGGAGCCGAGACACGGCCACGGCCACGCGCGACCGGCCCCGGGAGACGCAGCCGCCACCCCCCGCCGCAGGCGCAGCGGCACAGGCGCGCAGGGGCGGGGGCACACGGGCACCGGGGCCGGGCGGGCGCAGAGCCCCGCGCAGAGACAGCGCGTGCGCACGCACCCGCGCAGGCGCACACTGAGACACGCGCACACGCAGGCACAGGGGCGCGACCCCCGTGCGCGCTCCCGTGGGCGCGGCAACACCCCCACAGACCCCACACGGCCCCGCGCCCCACTCGCGCCGTCGCACACGCAGTTTCTCACCCGCCGCAGCCCCCGTCAGCGCTCCCACAGCCCCCCCCCCCGCGCAGGCACAGTCCCACGCGGACACCCAGCGACCCCCGGACACAGTCACACCCGCGCACGCACACCCGGACCGCGCGCGCTCCCGCCCCCCGACACGCGGACACACACGCCCGCGGGAGGGGCGGCCGGCGCGGGGGGGGCGCGGGGGGGTGGCGGGCGCCTGCGCGGGGGGAGACGGCGCCTGCGCGGGGGGAGACGGCGCCTGCGCGGAGGGAGACGGCGCCTGCGCGGAGGGAGACGGCCCCGGCCGCGCAGCCCGTCCCGGCGTGCCCCGTCGCCGCGGCCCCGAGGCGGGGGAGCAGCGGCCGGCCCCGCCCGAGCTGGCGGCAGACAGGGACAGCCCGGACCGCTCCGGGGCTCCCCCGGCGCCTCCCGCCCCACGGTCAGGCTGCGCTCGCGCCCGGCGGGGGGGGGGCGGCTGCTCCGTGCGCGGGCGCGGGGGGGCGCGGAGCGACGCGCGGGGCCGGCGCCGGGCGGCGGCAGCTCGCGGGGCTCGCGCGGCCCCGCCGCTTCCCCCGGAGCCGGCGCCGGGCTCCGCGCCGAGGGGGCCCGTGTGAGCGGGGCCCGCGCCCGCCCTCGGGGCCGCTCCGGGCAGCGCCCGCCCGCGGCTGCGCGCTGGGGACGCGCCGCCTCCGCCGCGCTCGGTCGGGGCCGCGGGCAGCGCTGCCCGGGCCGCGGCTCCGTTCCCGCAGAGGCCGCTGCCGGCTGCGCGCTCCGCTCGCCGCGGCTCGGTGTCCGCGCTGAAGCGCTCGGCGCTGCGCGGGGCCGCCGCGGGGCCTCGGTGCGGCGCTGCTGGAGGGGAATTTCTGTTCTTTATAACCCGTGACCAGCTACATCGGTGACAATAGCAGCCGGGTGTTGTTTTTAGGGTGCGCTGAGCTTTTTGGATCGCTGGTAGACTTTGTATAAAATGCGTCAGTGTAGGTCTGAAGGGGTTTGCTTCGGAGATGAGAGCCCGGAGCCTCTGCCCTGAGTTGGCAGTGCTGTGGTTTTCCATGGCCGTTGGTAGAACCGGAGGTTGAGAAGAGACCTGCTGCGGTGTGAAGCTGCAGAAGGGCACACAGTGACGGGCGTTCCAGAGATACGATTTCAGTGGATGGCGCTGGATTTACTTGTAAAGGTAAAACCCGATGGTTTTCCCCATTAATGGTTTTTTTTGTTTGTTTGTGTGTTTTGGTGTACTTAACCTATTTTAAAAACAACAAATTAATTGTTTAATTAGCAATAGGTAGCTGAACTCCAAAGAACAGGCAAGTCTCCATCTGTTGGAGAGGGCTTTTGCCTGTTAACTGAACTGTTTTGTGTACCCGTCTGTTATAAGGGCTGGAAGAATCACACTGTTTCATGGATAGTTTGAATAGATTTTCTTGTAAACTGGTTACAGGTGGTTATTTTCTTGGGTAAGATAGTACTGCTTCTCGTCAGGAGATGTCCTGATCAGTGTATGAAGTCAGGTAACGCTGGGTCAGATCCAAAATGCCACCAGTGAAGAGCGTGTTCTTGAGCAGCATCGTTCGTCCTGAGCTTGTGCTCTGCCCCAGCACACTGCACAGCTCCAGGGAGAGCTGAGAGCCTCTCTGGTCTGGGGCTGCTTCCTGCTGGGGTGGCTCAGGAGCTGCTGCTGTGTATTGTTGTGCGTGTGTGTAAATATTTATGGCTTTGTGTAAGATGTCTGTGACTATGAAAAGAAGCGTGTGACCAGCTGTGAAGGTGTGGAGGATGTAGAAAGCGATGACTGGCTGGAACTGCCTGGCAGTTCAAAACTTGGTTGTTATCAGCGTTATTTTTAATCAGCTAAAGTGCCAGCTAATTGTCTATATACTTTTTGGGACAAGCAAATTTTATATATATGTGTGGCTTTAATAATACACTGTGCACGATATTCCCAAGGCAGCTGTGTGTTTTGTAATACAAACATAAAGGCAAAAGACCTCTGGGAAGGAGGAGCCGCAGTCAGAGCATCTGCCCCCGTGGAAATCTCAGCGTTACTTGGGTCACGAGGCAGCTGATCTCTCTCTGTGCAATGACAGCACAATTGACCTCAGGCTTTCCGTTGGCATTCTGAAGGCAGTGAGAATCAGGCCTTTACCTTTAATCCTGAGTTAAGTCTCTAGATTATCCCACGTGGCATCGCAGGAGTTTGTTAACCCTCCGGTCGTGTCAGTGAGTCTCCTGTAGCTCAGCATCGTAAAGCTCCTTGCAGGACAGGTATGATTATTCAGAAGGTGTATAATTCCTTAGCCTGCGCACCCAGGGAGCATTAGTACAGTCTTTCATACAGGCCTGCAATAATTGTTCTATCCAGTCTGGGAACTGGTGATGCCATGCAAATTCATTTTGCCTTGTGTTCAGGATTTCAACTAATATATTGGCTTATGTGGGGTTTGGATTTCTTTGGGCTCCTGGAGATTCATTTGCTTTTCATGTAGAAAGGCAGATTTAGTTCATAAGTGCATCTTTCTATAGAAACCTGGGGCAGTAACAAGGTGGCGGTGTGAAAGTTGTCTTGGCGATATAGAACATGACAATCTGTCCTTAGCCCAGGATGGGAAGGGCTGTTGGTCAGGCCTGTGACCTGCTAAGGTCAGGCCTCCGGTACTTTTTAATTTTTATCAAGTTTTCCATTGAAAACTACTTGTGAAAATATACTTTCAAATGTATTAGTTTACTCTGTCTAAACAAAATAAGATTGATGTAAAACATTAATGTCAATTCACACATTAATATTAACCTGTGAGCGGTCACTTTTCTGGTCCCTGTTTCTTTTTTTCCTGATGTTTACATCAGGTGAGAAGAAATCTTTGTTCACAAAATAGTTTGTGTTAATCATTGTTTACTTTGCTGCCCCAAGAAATGCAGCGTGAAGAACTGGAAGGCTGACTCTGGGAAGACACTGATGTTTGGAGCGTGTGTCTGAGATACCTCAGTTCCATTAGAAATCGGATTTCTGTATCTACGTTTGGATACTTCTCAGTAACAAGGGAGTAGGGTCAATGCAGCCTCTCGATGAATCCGGGTCACTTCTGATTTCCCCCCAGCAGTGGTGGCTGGGCATTACAGCCTTGGCTCAGAGCTCACTGCAGTTAATGGCCATCTCTGCCCTGCCGCCAGCGGGCTGTGGGGCGTCGTTAGACAGATACACAGACTGATGGTGCAGCTGGGAGCTCAGTAACCATGGAAACCAGCAGAATATACTGCAGGTTTTAGACCTGACTGAATTTTGATTTTTTAAAATTTTTTTTTAAAGGGGAATATTTTTTTTTTTACCATGGTTTGACAGCACGGTATGTGTTCACTGTCTTAGGAGGTGCTTTTGCTCTGCAGAATGTAATGCGGGTAAGTGCCAGGCGATAACCGTGTTTAGGGAAAACAAGGTACTGTGAAATGTTAGCATGAGTATAACAAAGCAACCTTTGTAAGGGCTTGTGTTGGCCCTAAGGTGTTAGTCAGGAAAGGTGGGCTTGCTTAAGAGGAGAAAAGAAAGATAGATGTGATTAAAGAAAAAAACTTATAAAAATCTCTCCCTTTCAGACATGTGCAGCAGTTTAGGACCATTTGATCTTAGAAAACGTGTACTTTGAAACCCAGTGAATTCTCGTGCAAAGAGGGAACAATATAAATGCAATAACTGCAGGTGAGATTGTGATAGCCTTGTGTAAAAAACCCAGAATAGTGCTTCATTCTTTAACTGGTGCTACTTGACTTGGTGGAGCTGGTCAAGGCGCAGTTCAGTGTGACTCACAGAGTTCAGTCCCGACTGTTTAAGGGAAGGTCAGAGGCATTTGCTGAGGCTTATCTAGACGGCCACAGCCCCATCAACAGAGCGTGCTGGTGTTTGGCAACATGAACGTTTCCTTGGCAGGAGAAGAGGGTTTGTTTGTCCTGGGGATGATTTGAGTAAATGTCTCTGGTGCTTGGTCTCCTCGGTGCATCCATTGAGGGAACACCTCCTGTAATCATCTGTCTCTCCTCCTTTATGCCTCAGAGGAGATATTTTTAAACTCGAGAATTTGGAAGGTTGATAACATTTGCAGTCAGTGGCAGAGAAGGCAGACTAGCTGGACAGCTGAGCAGAAAACCCCAGTCAGTGTGCCCTTGCCAAGCTCTGAGCACTGTGTGATGTGTGGAACAGAGCGGCCGTTCCTAAGCAGGAGGTGCCGTGGTTGGGCTCCACATGCCCACAGAGAGCTTCAGATCCCAGCACCTTCTGGGAAGGGGCTGCTCTGGCCCCACGGGTGGGTCAAATTCTTGTGCATGGGAGGTGTGCTTTTCTCCTTTGAGCCATCTGCAGATAATACAGACTGACACCAGATGTGCTCTGGCGTGCTGGGCTGTGTCACAGCCTATAAAATCTGACAGGATCCCTCGTGGCCAGGGCATAAGTCTCCTGAGAAAGGCTGAGCGTCTGCCCAGCCCACCAGAGCGATGCCAGGAGAGTGAAATGGTTTCTCCGTGGCCCCTGAGGACACGGGTTTGAAGCTCAAAGTATGAGATGTGTTGGGTCTTATCTAGAACACGTAAATGTTGCTGCTGTTTGGTGGTTCCTCTCCAAGCTTTATTAAAAGCAGGAACACATCCCGGCTGTCTGTGCCCTGAGCTGGACCAAGGCTGCACACCCTGCTGGCTGCGGGTCACTGCAGGTCCCTGCTCACCTCTGCCAGTGTAAAGTTTTATGCTCTGTATTTCTGATAATGTAGGCTCATAGTGCCGATTTTTCTGAATATTTCTAAGCAAATTTTTTCCTTGCATTTTGTCTTTTTTTGAGACTGTGGTAAGAACTTCTTGGTGTTGTCTGGGGGCTGTGCCCTGTATCCTTGGGTCAGAGGGTGAGCTTGTGGGGGTGCAATTCTCACCCCTCCCCGCCCCTCCTGGTTGGGTGCTTGGTGCTGGGTGTGGTTCCCCCCACCTCCCCCAGCTGTGCCCCGTCTGTGGAGATAAGGACTGAGAATGTTACCGAGCCTGGCTCCTGCCCTCCCGCCTGCTGGGAATCGGTTATAACAGCCCCTCATCTCCTCAGGGCCTGGGATGGGGCCAGATGGGAACAAGAACAGAGAGACAGAAAATAATTAGAAGCTAATACCAATTTTTGGCTGCAACTTTTCCATTCTTGACAGTTCACCTCTGTCCCTTCTCACAGCCTTTAAAGGTTTTTTATAAATAATGAAAAAGTAGGATGGAGAGAGGGAAGAAGGGGGGAAAAGGACAGAAAATGCAGAAAAGGTGGAAAAAGGAGAGAAAAAGAACAGAAGATTGTAAGGGGAGAAGGGAGTAGCAGTACAGAAAAGGATCTAGAGAAGAAAATTTAAAAAGTGGAGAATTAATTTCTGGTTTAGCAAGTGTAAAATGTTGTTACTTTAGTTGTAAGAGAAAAAAATTGCCTTATTGCCTCATTTCCCCAAGCTGCCTGTGGTGAGTGTAGGAAAGGGTACAACCAAAGCAGTGACGTGTCCCGGCGCGGGTTGCCCTCTCCACGCTGCTGTTTCTCCCCGGGTGGCAGAGGAGAGGCGTCCCCCAGCTGGGGCTCCCTGCAGGCGGCTCTGTCCCCCCTGGGCTGGCAGCGCGGCTCTGCCCAGAGCGGCTCTGTCCCCCCTGGGCTGGGCTGCGGGCGCTGGCTGTCCCGGCAGGGCTTCGCAGAGACTGAGCCCAGCCCCTTTCATCGCCCCAGATGGAGCCTGAATAGTGATATTGCTGTCCTCGGAGTTTACAGAGTAAGGATGTCTATCCGAGACATGACTGGTCATTTTATCTTGCAAGAAGCCAGTCCTGGAGGGAAGAACATAGTGCAAAAAGCTGCTACTGCGCTCTCTGTGGATTGTAGCCCCACCACCCCTTTTTGACTTTCCAGAGGACGTGTTGTATAAACCTGCCTTCTCTGTCTGTGGTTAAAACTTGGAACACAAATGGAATGGCAGAAAAGGAATGGGGGCCTGAGCAACCACATTTAGTCAGGCTTTCTTTGTCTGTGTAAGCCTTTGCCACCCACCTTAATACTTAAAAATTCATAAGTTGATCATTCGTGCCTGAATTTCCTGTTTATCCTAAACTTGTGTGTCTCTATTCCTTGGATGAATAGAACAGTAAATCTCTTGTCAGAGTGTATTGGTAAGGGCAAGCAGTGCCTAGAATTCCAAAATTTAATGAAAAGCAAGTACTGATACTTTTATGTTGTGCTAAAAATAACATTTTTATGCTTCATAAAAAGTTACAGTTAAACGTTGAAAGACACAAACCCGTCATTCAGCAGTAAAAAAAATAGAGTTTTATAGATGGTATTACTTGTACTTTGGGGTTTCTTTTGTGAAATATTCGAGATCCTGTAAAAACAACAAATGGTGATGGATACATTTCCACTCAGACAGTTGTTTCATACAATTTTTCACTGGTCCAATGTTAGTAGAAAAGTTTTCTGTAGCTCCTGCTTAAACATATTTCCCAGATCTGATTGCTCATTATTTTGTGCAGAACAGTTCGGTTAACACATCTGTCTAAACGATGCCTTTTTTTTTCTTTTTTTAATATATATTAGGATGTTTTGGATAACTTGGGTTCCTGTGAGTTGGATGAGGATGACCTAATGCTTGACTTGGAGTTCCTAGAAGAACAACATCACCATCGTTCTGGTAAGTCAGGTACATATTGACTATCTTCAGCAAGGTGTTATGATTCTAGAAATATAATATAAATGTATTCAGTACAGTTACTTGGAAATAAAAAGGCCATTTCCGTGGAAGGGAGAAGCAGTATGCATTTTGTAGTGTTGTTTCTCAATGCGTTTGCCATTTAACAGGAGGATACTCTTTATAGTGCATTGGGACTTCGGAGAGACTTCACTAAGCATAATATGACATGATGAGCCTTGAGGGTGCCTTTTTATTACTCCAAGTAAATGAGACTTTTAAAATATGGCACAGCATTGATTTCCTGTTGTAAAATAATGAAGTTAGTGGTTTCTGTAGCGGGAGGCCATTGCTGCTTTATAGAAAGTGGCATAATTAAATTAATCTCATTCATTTTCCTTTTCCCTGGTGAAACATGACTTACATGATTCCAAGCATTGATTACTCAAATGTATAAGGAAGACCTTTATATTCAGTGATAGAAGCAGTGGGGCATTTATTCAAGTAGTGCACATGGATGTGGGTGAGCCTTGTGCTTGTGCTGTGCCATCGCCGATTGAAGAACCAAATGCTTGGTTTGTGTGGTCAGTGTTGGCATTGAATCACCACTGCAGTACTAGTAGCCTTTTCTAAAAGGTCACAAAGGCATAGCTATCCACGGTCTTTTGTGATTTCCTAACTACTTGCCATAGGTGTCATACAGCCGGTGCTCCTGTACCTTTCCAGACGGCCGTGTGTGTGCAGCTGGGGTTTGCAGTGAGTCCATCCGAGCCGGGGGACTGCTCGTGGTACCGGGTATTGAGCGCGGGGGGGTGTCACCCCCACATCAGGCTGCACGCTGCGCAGGGACTGTCCACAACTGCGGTGGTGGTTAGCTGTGTGCCCAGACTGGCCTGCCACATCCATCATGTTCTCGCTGGAATGCTTGCAGAATGGGAGCTCCCTGTAGTTTTTGGAAGAGATTTGCCTTCAGCCGGAGCTTTGCCATTTTGGATCTAATGCCTCAGCCTCCTCTGTAAAGCAGTGATCCAACGTATATGTCAGGCAGAGTGATGTCACCCAGCATACTTCAGAATTGAAATGATTTGCCTTATTTTCTGGAAAAAAATGAATTAAAAGTGGAAATACAAAAGTGTACTTTAGCATCCACCTGAATATTGTTCAGGTCTTAAAAAACCAAGCCCTGTCAGAGATAGGGCACATTTTGTTCAAACCTCAGACAATCTCTGCTAGAAGCTTTTTAAGTGTGTGCTTAGTTCTGTGCATGTGGTAATACCTGCTTTGGTGCTTGCTGCAGGTTTATGAATGAAAAGCAGTATGTGTGACTTGGCAAAATGACTTTTGACGTGCTGGCAATGGCTCTTCTGTGCCCTGTCTATGTTTTCTTCTGTGAGTGGTTGTTGAGAAGGAAGGGCCTGTTCCTGGTACAGCTTTGTGTTGGTGTAACTGAAAGGAAGGAGCATGTGCAGGTCTGATGGAGTAGTGTCACTCTTGTGATGTAACCTTGCTTGTGCATACCTAATAAAAACAGCAAAGTGGTTATTAAAGAGATGCTCTTGATGTTTAAAACGTAATGCTGTGGTACAGTGTCTGCTGAGCGCTGTCAGGAATGAGCAGGGAGAGGCACATCTTTGTGAAGTGGTTGGAAACTCTGGGCTCTGACCATTGGCATGGGTTTGCATTACGTAGTTTTTATTTAGTGCACATCAGGGAGATCCAAAACATAGTGCGTTGGGTCAGAGTGCTATATCACAACACAAATTTTGCTTTTCCACTGAAAAAAATATATTTATTTGATGGATAACTGTATGGGTTTTGCAAACTTCCTAGGGCAAGGTAGAAATAGTGTTTTGGTTTTTGAGATGGATGCACAATTCAGACATGTTATTTAGATGTCAGATTACAGTCGTCGTATCAGATTTTGATCTTTTTGCAATATAATTACATTAGCTATAGTGCGCTTTTTTTTGGAAAGTAAAAGTCAGGAATTTTTGTTGTATTTATTTCAAATTCCGATAGCCTGCAGATCAACTGCCATCAGTAGCCAGCAAACTAAAGTGTTGGTGTAATGACCCCGTGATGGTAATTAGGTAGTTGCTGAGTTATTCTGAATGTGATGAACAAGATGTGTGAAAATTCTGTGGTGGGTTTGGAACTCCTCCTGTGTCGAGTAACTAAATGTACTAATTATTTTTATTAATATTTTAATGGAGAGTAGGAGTGCTGATCTGAGCTGAAACCACTTCAGTGTTTTGTGGTGGGTTTGTTTGGTTTGTTTTGTTTTCGTGCCACAGGATTGGACTGTCAGAAGGTGAATAAATAGCTGACATGTCTCTGTTTATTGACACTTGCCTTAGAAATAAGAAATGCCAATTTTTCTGTTGGGCAACGTTTCCAACTAGTTACTCTTGCTGCTTCTGATGTACACATTTCTGTGTTAGGGCTTCAGCTGCACGGTGTGGGTGTTCTCGTGCCACCCTGTGTTCGGGTGTCCTTGCGTTATGGTCTGACAGTCTCTGCCTAATTGGAAACCATCGTGGAACTGACTGGCAATGGACAGGAATACATACCTTTGTGTGTGTCCTTTGGCTTCTTAATAGATTATCTTAAAGGAAGAAGGAAGCAAGGAGCATATAAATACATAGCACAGCTTATTCTCTTTTGTCCTGTCGCTCTTTCCCTGTAGCAATACAATACATTCAAGCAGTACAAGTTCGGTCTGTAAGGTTTGCCAAATCCATTACTGATGCTCAGTGGAGACGGAATTAATGCTCATTAATATGAAATATGACAGGCCGATGAGTTATTGCATTCCTGAAGTTTCAGTCGGGCGCTGTTAGATGTTTGGTAGCACACAGAAGCTATTCCAAGTACACTTTTAAGATGACTTTTGCGGGGAGGAAAGGGGCAGAAAATCAAGGCAAATGGCCCCGTGCAAAATGAACCTGGAGCAAAGTGACTGATTTCAAAGCCTCCTGTGAGTTGGTGGCTGAGGAAGGCAGGAGAAGGGCCACCCCTTCTCATGGGAAGCTGTCTTCACCCTCCAGTCTCTCCTCTCTTTTCATGGCCCTTATTTGCCAGCCTTTATGATATCCTGGTTTCAGCAGGGAGCTTTCCCTGCTTGACTTGCTACGTTGCCTCGTGCTACAAGGATCTCTTCTTTGCAGTTGTCTGCTGCAAGGAGTTCAGTGAAGTGTTTAGGATTGGTTACGCAGCAAAACCGACACCTCGTTTGCTGGTGTACTGGGCAGTTAGGGTTGCTGTCACTGTGACAGTAATTAACGTTAACCTGAGCTTGCCAAGAGCCTGAACTGACACCTCTGAGACACAAGCAGTTCTTTCATTGCATTGGGTGAGAATTCAGATGCCAGTGGTGATACTTTGCAGGCCAGAGCTTGTAACTTACTGCTTCTCGCAGGTGAATAAGAGAAGAGGAACCATTGTACAGTGAGAGGTGTTTTCCTTGAAACTGGGAGAGGAGTTGTAGGAAGGGTGAAGTTGTATTTTCATGAAAATCTGTAGACTGAAGCTGGTGGGTCTAAAACCAATCTTTAAAGCATGGAAGCGATGCAACCCCTCTCTCACCCAGGCATGCTTATTTAGAAACCTGGTTTGAAACCGTCTAAGGGTTTGCAGTTGCAAAGTAAAACAAGGCTGTAAACTGGTTCCAGCTGTACCCGCAGACTGTAAGCAAGTGCCTAGCAGAGCTGGTAACGCAGGGCAGTGCTGCAGTGGAGAACTGCAGCCTGTATCTCCTCCCGAGGGAGGGTGATTCAGCTTGCAAAAGCTCACGGGACTGTGGGTTCAGAGCAGCCTGAGCAGCCTGAGCAGCCAGCTTCTGTCTGGCACCCCTCTTCCCTTGGCTTTCCCCCCGTTTGGCCTGAGGCTGCGTTCAGCTTGGCGCAAGGTCCCGTTCTGTTTGGAGATGGGTGACTTAAGCAATTATAAACCAATTTGGAATTATTATATACAAGCTTAAGGCAGAATGCAGTTTAACTTTATTGGTATAAGACAGTGCTCGTCAAAAGTCAAAATCCCAGAGTACGTATAAATACGGAGTGCAGTAATGATCCCTTTTGTCTTTGAAGAATTCAGTTTAAATCAGGATTTGACAAATAGACTGTGTGTGTCTCTAACAAGATTTGACCTCATTAGAGGAGTACATGGTTCAACTGTGATGATAATTGTCATCCATAATCTTGTGAAGAAAAGAGTTACTTCAGTGATGGCTTTGCAGAGATGTTTGTGAGAGTCCAATTACTTTGTTTTCCATATGGACAAATGTCAAATTGTCCACAGAGTAAAGGTGACCATAAATCTTTACCATCAACTCATGTATGTGTGCTAACAAGTTGACTGGTTGAAAGTCATGGACCTTGAGTGTTGGTGCTTTCTATTTAAACCTTAAAGACTGTTCTCAAAAGAGTAGAATAGTTTCTATACGAAGAAGAACAGTAATTCAACACTGTGTGCGGTTTGGAGCTTTATGGTCTGCCTTCAGAATACAGTGTGTTATAGTAACTTTGGGCAGATATTTTTCTGTTACTCTAAGCTGAATGAAAGTTCTATGGGCTGCTTGGTTTTTATTAGCATATCATAGCTTGTAAATGCTGCTGTGTTAGCAAGGGCTGACGTTACAGGGAATACTGGTTGTCTTGACATTCTTCCAAATTTGTTAAAAGATTTTAGCCGGTGCAGCGGAGGCACAACTGCTGTGATGTGCATAGGTGGCCTTAATTGGCTAACAGATGTACTTCAGTATCATTCTCAGGAACTGAACGTGTCTTGTACTCTGGTGGTATTCTTAGCTTGAGAAACAGGGAACGTGCAGCGTTCAGTGAGTCGCTGTGCCCAGCACTGCCTTTCCTTCAGTGGTTTCAAGGAGGATGAATGCTTTGCTTTCCCATCTCTGTGCCTACTGTTAGCAGGCCAGCGGGCAGGAGGACTTCCAAGCCACTTCCTCAGGTGATGGCACCCAAAACATTAAAACTTCAAAATGACCCGCCAGTTTCAGTTCAATTTGGGGGGATTTTCTCAGCGAATTCTGGTCCAGTAAGGTGTGTTGCAGTAGGAATGGCTGGGTGTTACTGCTATGCTGTCCAACATTGTGTCTGTGTATAAAACCTCTCCTGTTCTTACTTTCTGGATAAATACAGCGGGGGGGGCGTGGCTAGTACAGCAGGGGTGTGACTAGCGCTGTGTGGGCATGGCTATGGCGGCAGGGGCATGGTTACAGCGTGGGGATCGTGGCCAACACCGTGTGGGCGTTCTCAGAATTCATTGACATAGTCTGAGCATGCATAGTACAAATAGAGTGAGGGTCTTCTCCCTCCTTAGGGGTCCACAGAGTCTTCCTCACACTGTCCAGTGTTAGTGAACTTTAGGATTCTCGTGTCCATATCTGGTCATAGAGGGACCTCCTCCGTCCTTCAGCTCCCGTTTGTTCCAAGGAGGTCAGTTCAGACCAGCTTCCAGTCGCTTATCTTGTCACTGGCGTCTTCTTAGACACTTGTTTTTTAGGTTGCTGCTATTAGGGATGTACTCGGGGAGTTTTTCAGCCTGTCCAAGGTCTGTCTTATCTCCACTAGGCAAGGAGTTACAGGTTTCAAAACATCTTACAAGTGGGTAATGAGTGGAGAGGGTAGTTAGGAAAAAAAAGTGTAAATGAAATTGCATACTTTGCAGTAAAACAAGGGAAGAATAAAAGCTCGTAAAACACAAGTGATGGTTAACGTTAAACCTAAACGTCCTACTTTACAGGTCCCTGTACATTAGCAATTTCAAGTGTACTTGTAGCAACTTCCCTTCGTTGCCTTGCTGTATAACTCCACTTAATGAGGTGTAACCCACTAAGTTCTTGGCCCAGGGATTTGTAGAAGTGATGAAATACAGCCTCATTTTCTGCCCTGTGAATTTTCAGATTCTGGGTGCTTTTGATCTAGAGAAGAGCAAGTGTGGTGTGGTACTAAGTGAGAGCTTTGATGTCTTACACATCCTTGACTGAGTGAGAGGGACGTGCAGGATGGGCGGGCAGCTGAGCATCGCACGTCAGCTCAAGACGAGCAACGACCCTGAGAGCTGCGGAGTCATTCTGGGTTTGTATCAGGGGGATTAAAGGTCGGTTTGATGTGAGGCAGAGTATTTCACAGGTCACGGCACCTGCTGGTCGTTGCCATACTCTGCTTTTCACGTTTCCTTTCCCGAACAGGCAACTGTTCTTCCAGCCTCCATCCACCCATGGACAAATGTTTCTTCTAATTTCCCCTGGGGCAATTTTCATTGAATCTCTCGTTATGGGTGTGCCAGTATGCATGAGAGAGAGTGAATTCTGGTGTGAATTGCAGTTGCTATTTGCAGATTGCGCTGGGGACCCGTGCTGGGGGCAGCAGCCACCAACGGCCACCCGCACCCCAGGAGAGGGAGCCCCTCTTGCCCCTGGGGAGCAAGCTGGGCACCCCTGAAGCCTCCCAAGTGGTCTGTGAGCCACTTCGTACAACGGCGTGTAGGTAATTCCGGCTTCTGCAAGACAAGGCAATTTGCAACGCTCCCTTTTTCCTGAAGTACTGAAAAAATGCCATCCGATATTCTGTATATTTCTGTCACACCCTCCCATTCCCCTCCTGCTTTTTCCAGTCTTCCTTTTTCCCTTAGAAGCTTCTTTCTCCTCCTAATTTCTGTCGCTGTTTCCAGCATCTTTCTCACATTTTTTGCTACATCCATTAAAAAAACCCCAAATGTTAAACGAATCCCGTATCTAAGCAATATTTACCGAACTGTTTGCCACTGTAGTCTATTCCACTTACAACTTTTCCTCGTTAGTCAGTCAGTACTTTGCAATGAACAAAGGTTTTCACCACCTGCCCTTGAGTGCTCTCCACAGCTTTCTTGAAGCGATTATATTTCTTTCTACTATTCATCACTGTTCTCAGTGTTTGTGTATTCACCACAAGGTCTCATTTCAGTGCATATTACGTTGCACTAAGTTCACCAGTGCTGAATTAAGGCGGTAATGGAGTTGTCCAGGGACCATACTATGAACTCTGTCTTGGCTTTGTCTTGCCCTGGGCCACCTAAAGAACGTACAGAAGTTCCCATCTTACTGATTGCTGCTTTTTGTTGCGTGTTGTTCGGGGTGGGGGTGGGGTGGGGGGAGTGTTACCAATTGAAAAAGAAGTCATTTGTCTTCCTGCCTCGTTTCACGTCTCTTTGAATCTATAAAAGCACTTTGCATCTCATCTGTAACTGTATGTCGTTAAAGAGCCTTTTGTGGTGGAGTTTGCCAGAAGCTTTGGAATCTGCACATAACCGTGCCAGCTTGTTTCCCTTCTCCCCGCCGTTGTTCTGATTACAGTAATAAATTACCAGTGAGTTCCTGCTGAAGAACACCCAAGTCCACGTGGCTTGAATGACAAATTTTGAAGGGGATGAGGAGTCAGTAACTTATTTCAGAGAAAACTTTCCTTTTCAGCCAATCCTGAGGATTTCCTGAATTCCATTTGAATTTTCTGGATAGTTTCAGCTGACAAGAACAAATGGAACGGACTTTTTTTCCCTCCAAATTATCTGGTGGAATGACAAAGAGCCTTTAATCTTTGGTTTGCAGAGACCCCAGCAATATGGCCTCAGCAAGAACCACACAAGAAACACCTGTCTAGTCTGGTCATGTCTCTACTTCCTCCTTGCTGCGTGCCTGGACTGCAGCATCCTCATTTCTCCCTCCTGTAAGACAGGGAAAATAAAAGCATTATTCAGAATGCGGGGGAAATACTTTTCTGCTGCTTTCTAAAGAATCAGGAAGAATTTTCCGAAATTATCTCATGGTTGCTGCATTATATGTGCAATGAAGTCTGCATTTTCATGTAGTACATCTTGAAGATTTGTGATTTTTTTTGCAAGAATGTGGTTGTGCAAAGCTGGAAATGGCTTGGCTGTTTGGAAATGGCTTGGCTGTTTATCGGGAAGAGGTGGCCACACTGCGTGACCCCCGGGACGGGGAAGAGGTCCCATGGGAAAAGGCGGTAATGCCATAGTGGTGTTTCTGCACAAGCAGCCGATCTTCGCCTGTGGAGCAGGTTTCTGGAAGACCGACCCCCTGGGCCTGTTTCCAGGCCCAGCACCCAGCCCCGGCTCAGGCTCTCCTGGCTGTGCCCCAGCTGCCCTGCTGCAACACAGCCCGTCCCTCTGCACATCCGAACTGCAGGCTGGGAACAGGACGTGGGGGCGGTGCTTCAGGGAAACAGTCCTCCAGCCAAGGCAGAGAGCGGCCGCCTGCCTTTGGTCTGTCCGCGAGTAGGCAACCAAGGCTCAGGACCGTTTATTTCCAGAATTATTGCTGGCTTGTTGAACAAAAGCTCCATTTCAAATACCCTACTGCTATTTCTTATGTTTGAAAAATGCTAAAGACCTGTTTCTGGAGGATTAGCAATATGTTAATCTCCCTGTAGAAAGAATTAAGTCTGTACACTCACGGGGTGTCTGTACAAACTACTGAGGGGAAGAATTCAAAAAAAAGGAAGAGCCCTAGGTTAAATTTGAAAAGATATTTAAATGCCATAACTAGTCTTCCTTGATCACTGTTAGTGGATCACATAAGACAATAAAACACAGCTGAAGTTAAATTTAAATGGTAGAGAAACAGAAGATTCTGTTGGGCTGGAATTCTTTGATTTGATAATAACCTGAGACCTGTTGGATGTTAGACTTAGGATGGCAACAGATAAACCAGTGTAATCTCCGGAAGAGCCTCTGAGAAATACACCCTCTGACAGATGAATCAGGGCTTTAGGACAAGCTGTGGTAGACACTGTGGAAGTTGCAGCAGCCTCATGAGGGGGAAGGTGAGCACAGCACCAGGAGGAGGAGGAGAAAGCATCACGGGTGGCGACGACAGCAATGCCAGCCGCACTGCGTGTAAGGAGAGACTGAGACTTCTCATGCAGTTTTCATCGTTTTATTCTCCTTCTTTCATGATGAGGCTACTAACAAGCACCTCCAAGTCCCCTTGGGGGCTGGCGAGCACCCCAGCTGCTGGCCCGGCCCTGGTTTCGCCGGCTTCTGGCCACCCTAACGTCGCCGGCGGCGTGGCCGCTTGTGGGCTGAAGAGTCCTGGGAGCAGCTGGCCTTCCTCTTGGGGCGTCGCCGGGGCCCCCCGGGTGAGCAGTCCGTGCCCTGGCCAGCAGCAGAGGGACCTGCCACCGCCTGCCCCAGCTCCTCACGGGACTCCTCCTGTGCTCTGGGGTCGGGGGCAGGAGTGTCCCCCGGGGTGGCGGCAGGGCCAGGGGTGGCCGCGGGGCTGTGCTCCTGCTCCTCGGCAGCCTGGGAGTCCCGGGGCTCCAGCTGCTGCATGAAGCGCTCCCTGCACCGCTCTGGCACGACGGCGACCAGCTGGCGCACAAACGTCACCGTCCGGTGCTGCAGGAAGGTCTGCAGCTGCCGCACCAAGGCCTCCTCGTCCGGCCCGTAGTGGCACAGATGGGCGATGATGTTGGCCTGTACCAAATCCACCATCCACCAGCCCTCCCTGTACATCTGCCGGAGCTGCTGCCTCAGCCAGGGCATCAGGGGCTCCAGGATCTCCGTGCAGTCCCGGAAAAAGCGCGCCCAGACACGGGGCAGAAAGCCACCCACGGGCACTGGGTCCGCAGCCCGCTGCTCGTCCTGGTGGCCGGCAAGTGATGGATGGGAGGGGCGCCGCCGGAAAGACATGTCCAGAAAATCTTCCTCTGACCGCACAGAGTAGAGGATGTCCTTGACAGTCTGCCTGCAAAGGGGGCACGACGCTTTCCTCTTGGCCCACTGCACAATGCAGCCCAGGCAGAACTGGTGCAGACAGGGGTTCACATAAGCGGCGCCATCTCGGGTCTCGCCGCAGATGGGGCAGCTCCACTCGCTCTCTGCAGCCATGTTGGCTTGTTGCGGCAGGCTGGGGAGAGCTGAGGACGAGGAGCTGCTCCCCCTCGCTGGCGTCACACGCTGCAAAATGGAGACAGGCCCCGGTCACTCACGGTCCCGGCAAGGGGAGGAGGAAATGCCCAGGCCCCTGGCGAAGGACACCCTCCAGCTCCCCGAGCCCCTTCGCCCACCCCGGGGGGACGCTCCCCCGCACAGCTCACCTCCGCTGCCGCGAGTGCGCCCGTCGGTGCCCGGCTGCCTGACGCAGGCAGGGCCGGGGAAACACAGGGGATGGCTCCGGGACGGGCACCGAGAGCTGCCGCCGGCAGCCCCCAAAGCACCACCCCGCACCCGGAGCAGCCTCGCTCGACCCTCCAGACCTCGCAGACACGCTCGGCAGGAGTCCAGGCAGGAGCCAGACTGGGCCGGGCGCAGGCAGAGCCTGCAGGGAGGGACGTGAGGTCACATTCCATCGCTCGCTGACGTCACAGCCCACCGCATGGTGACGTGACAGTGGGCCGCCTGTCTCCATGGCGCTTGCCCGTGTCGGGGCCTGGCTGGCACTGGCACTTGTGCAGATGGAAAATGTAACCGTTCCCCTGTTCCTTGGACGTAGAAACGAGCCACTCTTCTATGGCTTGTACCTGTTCCATTGCAAGCACAAGGGGTCTAGAGAAGACACAGCTGAAGCGCGGCAGATGAGAAGGAGCCGTCAGTAATCCATGTGAGGAAGCTCGAAAGCAGAGGCACAGTTTGCACAGAAAATGTCCTGGTTATGGCCGAAACACAGTTCTCACTGTCAGAGATTTGTGGAGAGTTGCTCATTAGAGGGAACTGACGCCCAAAAAGGGTTTCTCTGCGTTCCTTTCCCTGGTCATCACGTACAGCTTAAGTTAATTTTAAATGGCAGCACAATGGAAAATTCTGTTTGCCTGGAATTCCTCCATTTGATAAGCTGAGAGACACGTTGGAAGTAAGACTTGAGATGGCACTAGCTGGAATAGTAAAATCTCCTGAAAAACCTGTGAGAAATCGACTCTGACGAGTCGGGGCTTCAGGGGAAGCTGTGATGGACCATGTGGAAGTTTCAAAGCTGTTTGTAAGAGGGTTTAGCACCAAGTAGAGAAGAATACTTTTTAAAGAAATGGTGGATTTGAAAAGGATTATTGGATTTGCCAAGTTATGCCAAGCTTTGAGAAACAGTTAAAGCCTGGCTTGAACACCCTGCTTTGTGCATTTCCAAACTCTGGCCCGTGGATCACCCCACCCACCTCCAGCTCGCAGAGGGAGAGATCCTGGTGCTCCTTTTTGGGGTAACACTGGCTGTGAAACCAGTGCTGGCACCTGTGAGACCTGAAACCTTGCCACGGTACCACATTCAATAAAGAGATTAAAGTCCTTGTTTTACCAGGCAGCAACGTTTCGGCTTACCATTTCCCCCACACCTCGAATTCACCCCCTCCAGAATTTGCTCTGCTTTCCTGCATTGTCTGCGTTGGTCACGATTTGCTCCTGTCCCAGAGCAGGCAGAAACCCCCAGCAGAGACACAGTCCCGGTGTTGTGAGCTAACGGCATGCCAGCCGGGCCAGGAACGTTTGGATCACAGATTTCCCCGAACGGCCCGAGCCTCCGCTCCCTTCCTCCCCACGCGCTGCCCTCTGACCCACGCTCGCTGCTGCCGCGTCTCCCACACGTGGCACTTGCCTCACCTCAGCCACCTACGGCCGATTCGGCTTTCCCGTGTGGGCCAAAACGCAGCGCGCAGAGTGATGAGCTGAAGGACAGCACGAGTGTGTGCACCTGGAGTCGTGTGCCACAGCAGCTCTGAGCTGACATGCCAGCAGATGTCATAGCCTCCCCTGACATTCTCGATCATCCCCAGGATTTTGACTGAAAAGCTAACAGGTGTTGTATATTTGAGTTAGTCTGTTTGCATTGACATCCAAACCTATCAGCACAAGCAAAGAAGGCCAGACTTCTTTTTTTGTGTGTGGTGTCGGAAGAGGATGGGGAAAGCCCAAACAAACCCTACTGTCAGGGTGCAGATTAATTGTTTTTGCTTTGAACTAATGCCCCTGAGTGCTTGGAAGAACCTAAGCCGTGCCACTTAGTGAGCTGTGTGTTGGGCTGCCCACAGTGTACCTGAAGGAGAGATCCTGGTTCCAGGTACCAGCTGAAGAGGAGAAGCTGCTGAACTGTGCTCTGTTGCCATTCAACATCTCCCCGGTCCCTCTGGCTTTAGGAGGTGAGTTAAAAGTAGAGAAGTAGGAGAAAACTTCAGAGGCCGGCATCTGTTTTTGTGTGCAATAGCAAAACCCTTACCAATGAGTAGTGTGTACAAAATCCAAATATTTGTATTCAGGAGTGGGCAGTCCCACAGAAGTGTTTTAAGTGGCTTGTTGCTCTAGTAACAATGAGCTTAGAAGTAAAGCAAGAGAGTCTTTGTGTCAAGAGAGGCTTAACAGACATATGGAATGATAAGTTTCTGTACTTCAGGCTTCTGAGATTTAGAAAACTTCCTACATTTCTGAGCTGTAGCTGATGACAATTTCCTGTGGAGAACATGCAGAATAAATATTAAAGAGAGTGACTGTGAAAAATAATGATATGGTGTGAGAGTTTGGCACAGTAACAACGGCAAAACCCTCCTCCTGTGGTTGTTTATTTTGGAAAACAGTTCGGGCAGGGCACTACAGTGATTATTCAGAGCGTGTTTCTCTATAAAACCGGGTTTGGTTTGCTCTGTCAGACAGGTGGCATTGCCGTGCTGCTGTAAAACCATTTGCTGAGCTTGTGTGCAGAAAATGCCCCTGTCTGTTGGAATGAACACTTCCCCTGAGACAAACTGGTCTGGGGGTGCAGCAGAGTGACTCGGGGTGCAGCATCCTTCTGAAGCTGGGATTCTTGCTTTTGCACTGTGATAGTTTTGCCTTTGTTCATGTTAGTTGTGCTTCAGTCAGTGCTGGTTGTGCTTCAGTTGTGCTCTGGTTACTGTAGATGTGTGTTAGAAAGACCTTTTGTAATTTATCAGTTATGAGTGATTGTTATTCAGGAAGGTTGTTTTGTGGGCTGCTTTATTATCTTGAATATCGCAGACCTGTAATGCTTGGGGAGTTAACGGAGGGATTTAATGACTCTGTGACAGTAGGAACAGTTACAGGAATGGTGGGAAGAATCCTTGAATGTGTTATTTTTATTTCCCTGGAGTTAATCTTCACGTATCAAAGTAAATTCACCAGAATATGCTGCTTAGATGTCTTCTGGCTTCCCAAGTCAAAAGCCATTCTGAACAGAATGTGATTCTCTCTATTCCCTGTCCTACAATCCTTACTCACAGCGTGCTCCTAGTGAGGTCAGTGTCACTGAACAAAGTGATATTCTACAGACGTTTGGGGTGTTAAGGGAAAGGTGCCAGTTACTGTGATATGTGTAAGTGAAATTATTTTGCCATGAGTTTTTTTTTCTCTCTTAACTAGGTTTTTGCCATTCGTTACTTAATGCATGAAGAATGAAGAGGTGTTTCTCCTGTAACAAATGCTAGGTCATAGCCTGTCATATCATTCTGGGAAGATTTTTATAAAGGGTGCAATGTTTTGTCATGAATCTAGTTTTCAAAATCAGTTGCAGCCCCCTGGAGACATGTGCTGTGCTAGAACGGAGTATTTGCGTGCCTCGCTTTGTCTATTTAATGCCCTGAGGGTTTTCCTACTGAGTGGCTTTACTGGAGAGGTCAAATTAGATGGGAATTGAAATCCTATCCTGGCTGGAGATGGAACAGAATATATTTCGTATTTGTTTGTTTGTCTAGGAGTGGGTGCATACAGAGATGAATTTCAGTGTACTCCTCAAACTGTTCACTATGTTGTGCTGATCTCTACAGCTACCTCTGATTGCCAAGGGAAAAAAAGCCACGGGTAGGCTTTAAAAGTTTCTGCCGTCGGTGCCGGTGCGACCCTTGGTTCACCGTAAGGATGTGTTTGAGCAGCCTGACAGGGTCCCTGTGCCTTGCTGTCTCTGGTTTGGGATCTGTCTGTTCAGATGGAGCAGCGTGTGGGTCTTCCCTTTCACCAGAACAACGCCAATCCTGAGATCCTTTTTTGTAAACACGGAGTAGAAAATAGTGTTTTGCTGATTAGGGATATCAATTAAACTCAGGCACCAGAGTGAAAAGAGCAGGCGTATTTTACTAGAAATAACCAAATAATATAACAGAATAATACAGAAAACATACAGTAAGAAAAGACAGAATAGTGCACTTAAACAAATAGGAAAATACAGGGTAACGCATCACATCATTACTACCTGAGAGAGAGAACAGTGATTAAGGAAGGTCCATCCCCACTCGCACCCGTTCCCATCACCCAGACCCGCAGGCGCTGGGCAGCCCCGGGTGCAGCGAGGATTTGTTGAGCCTGTCCCGGGGAGTGGGAAATCCTACGCGGGGCGTCCACCCGTAGGTGAGGGACCCAAAGTCGCTGTGAGCGGGTCCGGCCTTATATGCTAAAAGTCAGCAAGCCACAATAGCTGGCACCTTTGTTTTAAGCGGAAATATCTGGTTTAAATTTCACATTAGGTTCCTCCCAGAGCCTGGCCAGGGCTCAAGGAAGAAACTGAGGGAATTTCTCTGCTGATCGGATCCTGCGCAAGGTCTCACATGGGGCCTCGAGGACAGGCACCTGCCTCCGTGACTCTGTTACTCTCTTCATATACAAAGGAAGGGAAAGATACATTCATCACATCAGGTCTCGGGGACAGACACCTGCCTCCGTGACTCCGTTGTTCTATTCACATCCAAAGGAAGGGAAAGATACATCCAAGACAGCTCCATCCCCCATGCAGATTTCATTAGGGATTACACACTGAGTTCGCAGTTTCGGTGCAGGGCCTGTTGCTCAGGCTTCAACACTTCCACCGTTTACATCAGACTGGGTGGTTTGTTATAACTCGGTATAATAGCTGTTAGCACGGTGGTTACCAGTTATAAAATATACAGGGTTCATCTATAGGTCAGCTCTGGCTTGGGCCTGTTGTCCAAGCCTGAGCACTTCAAATAGGTGCTCTCTTGTGGCTTTTAATTGCCACGTTAGTTCTGTGTGCTGCTTGAATGCTTCATTCAAGGCTTTTAATAGCTGCAAAAGACATCACCACCTCTGTTAAGAGGGAGACTAAATACGATGCCTGCTACACTGTAGAGTCAGAGCTCGTGGCCTCTGTCCTTGTTACTTGCACTTCAAAACTTTTACTTCACTATTTTCACAGGAACCTTGTGTGAACTTAGCAGAAACCTGACTTCAGTTTGAGTGTTTAAATTTACATTTGTGGCAAGATGTGCTTAAACTTGTTATAAATGCAGCAAAGTAAGGAACAGGTTTTTTCTAATTCTTTTCAAAGGCTTCACTGTGTGTGCTGAGTCGATCACGTCAGGAAAGGGAGTCGAACTTCAGCGGGTGGAGGTGGCCTCGTTTCCTCAGAGGTAAGAGGTTTCAGAAGCCTCTTGTCCCCTGGCAGGGATGGGGAGAGGCGCCTGATCTAATGCTGGCAGTTCTCCACATCCCTACGCATACCATCAGTCTTACTCTTTTTTCATCTGGGCCTTTCACACAACACTATCGGCGAAAGAAGCATTCCTTCCGGTGAAAAATGTGTTTGTGAAAACGTCCGTTATCAGCAGGCTGCAGGCACAGCTTGCTCTCCTCTAAAACTAATTGTCACTCATTTTTATTTAGCACTTGACATTGTCCATTTAATGCAGCACTGAAGTTCTGTACAGGTTCCTAAAGCATCACTTACCGTTTCATTATCTGACTTCAACAGCACAAGACGACGTAGGTGAGCTATGTTTAACTCAGAAGAAGCAATAAAAGAACATCTGCTTGTTAAGCAGTAATAGAGGAATCCTACTAAGCTCTCTCTAAAATTGCTTCCCAAACGAGAAGTGTGCATTCTTCCGATAAGTGCTGGGTACTCTTTTCCCAGAAGGAGCCAGTTAGTATTTATTATCAACATTAATGTGGCTGCGAGAGATGTGTTGGCCAGTGACAGGTTGCAGTATGAGCGAAGGAGTTTTGAAATGTAGTCATGTATCTTTCTTCCTGTTGGATAAAGATTTCCTAATCTGAGCTTATCTGAAGAAAAATTGGCAGAGCAATCAGACTAACTGTGGGTGAATCTTGCACAGCAAACGCAACCAGAAGTTTATACAAAAGTCTACTGAGATCTGTGTTAAGAAGTTGTGTTTTTTCTGAGCTTTTGCCATTTTGAGAAAATTGAAAATTATATTTATTATCCATTCAGATGAAGAGTTAGTGATCTGAGATACAACTGTTTTATAAAGCACATTAAATGACATATTTGTACACAGACTTTGTGCCTATGTGTATTACTATGCCCTGTAGTACCTGGAAAAGTCATGAAATAGCTCTTTCTGAATTCTCAACTCTGTGCTAACGTGTGTTGTAAAACCCTTCTTTTTATCCAGAAACAAAATTTCCTGTGCAATACTATTTTTTCCTTTTTTTTTTTTTTTTTTCCAGAAGGAAGAATTAGTGGACCGTTCAGAAGGAAATAATCTCTGTGAGGAAAGATACAAATCAGTCACCTGTGAGACATGGCTGATGTCCCCACACAGTCACTTGTGCCGTGCAGCCTCCAGGGGATGGAAGAATACCCCTGTCTGCCGGGCTGCTTCATCCCGAGGAAGGCAGTTTGCCATTGCCGGCCGGGGGGAGTTGTCTCCCCTCCTATCCTACCCCTCAGACTAGTACTGTCCCTCTGTCTGTCTTGCTCTCCAGCGTACTTCAGGCTCAAAATGAAAGGCAAGGAAAATGGTAGAGGAGAAGACTCACTGGGGGCAGAGAGCGCACCCGGAGAGACCAGGGGCTGACAGAAATGTCGTGGCTGCAATAACCACCCGGGGGTCACAGGCTGCTCAACAGGAGTGCAGAACAAGTATGTGCAAAAGATGACGTTTGGCCCTTTCTCCGTGAAGTGCAGGCGAGCTGGCAGTTGTAAAAAGAATCTGCAGAAGTTCTTGAGAAAAAGGAAAATGTCTCAGTGGTTTAGAGAAAATGGCTATACTGGTCTTGGGCCAGCAGGACGACTCTGCTGCTACAGCTGCTGGTTCGGGAGCAAAACCGACACAAGCTGTGATAAGCTTATCCTGCTCCCCTCTGCTGGGCCCACTCCTGCGAGAGCTGGACGGCGTGATCACGAGCATTTGTGTCCTGGACACATGTTGTGCAAAGAGCTCTTCTGCAGATAGAGGCAGATGGCTGTAGATTTCAAGGGAACAGATTTATTTCTTTGCTCTTCCAGTTTGTTGCAGTGGGAGCCATCAAATAACTATTGCCTCGAGTTTTTAAACCTCAGACTCATCACCTTCCAACCTGGAGCAGCCCGCTGTGACACTACAGGGGTTTGTTAATCTCTGCGCTCCTCCACTGTCACCCATTTGTAGCCCACCATTCCCATGACGGCTGTGGCTGTTCTAGTGGAGTTTCAGAAGGCTTTAGTACAAAGTATATACTAGCTGTGTTTTTAAGGCTCTTTAAAACCCTGTCTAGCCTGGAAAGATGCTCTGGCGTGGGGCCCTCAGGAGGACTGCAGGCAATTGCTGTCTCTCAGCTGGCTTGTGAGCTCAGCCGACTTCCTTACCAGCTTTTCTCTCCTCGGCTCCTGCTCAGGGAAATAGTCATGACTTTATTTCCCTTCACTTGCTGTATTTGCAGCAGTTCTACAGAAGACTGTAAGCTCCATGGGATGCGTGCTGTCCTTTACACCCCCACACAGGCTTGGCTGTCTGAGGGTTGGCATGAGACGTGCCCCCAACACAGCAGTGCTGCCAGACCTCCTGGAAGTCCTGACCTGCTCCATGCGTTGGGTCGAGGCCTAACGAACCGCAGTTGTGGAGGGGTTTATTATTAAGCTGACACTTCCATCACTAGACCAAATCTCTCAGTTCTCTGCTGAGGCAAAACCCTCCTGGTTGCAGCTGATAAAATCTGTAGGCTGTGGCTGGATGCTGCATGTCTGAAGCAAAGCAGAACAGTTGAATTGGCCACCTTTTAGATTGGCACGTAACTCCCAATAGGTGCCGTGGGTCTGCACAGAGATGGAAACAAGGACTGAGCTGTGAACTGCTTAGTTAGTTCTGTGGAGGTGAAATACCCAAACGGCTTCTCTCTGTGCAGAGGAGAGCTCAGCAGGGCCAAGGCAGAGGTGGTTGATGTGAAGTCGTGGGCTTTCTTCTTTTAATCAGCGATGGGATGACAATGGACAAGTGCGTTCCGTTGTGAAGTTCATACACCGTGTGTCCACAAGCCTTCGGAATACAAAGAGTGTGAAACTCGGGCTTGCAGCGGGTGTCTGCAGCCAGAGCCCAGCTGCACTCTGCCGGCTGGCAGGAGCTGGGGGCCCGCTGCTGGGGGCAGTGTGGGGGGTGACAGTGCCAGCCCCTCGTGCAGGGACACAGTGCTGGGGAAAGCTCAGCCCTGGCTCTGCCCTGCAGACAGCTCTGTGGGATGGGACTGAAGGGAACCGTTAGAAGGTACCACAGAGATACACAACCACTGATCAGTAAATAGCAGCCCTGCAAGGATTTTAGCCTGCAGCTTGTTTGTAGTCAGACGGAATTTCCCGGCTTTGCGCCCAGAGTCTGGCAGCTCCGCGTGTGCTTTTGTATGGGAATAGTCCCATCGAAACCCCTGGAAAAAACTCTCCCAGTTGGACAAGCTCCGTGTCTGCCACTGCTCTGAAGCTGCTGCAGATGACGCACAGTATGAGTTGTAACTGGCATGCTTTATTGACTGCGATGGGATTATTTGCCCCGAGTCACGGTGAGTTGTTTGTATGGAGCTGGGATTTAATCTCCTGGGGGAAGTCAGTGGGGAATGTCACTGGGACATACTGGGGCACACTGGGAAGGTTGTTAGGATGGACTGGGGGGGTTACTGGGACATACTGGGGGGCAGCGGGACATACTGGGATATACTGGGGAGCACTAGGAAGGTCACTGGTACATAGTGGGGGGCTCTGTGAGGGTCCCTGATATGTACTGGGGGCCACTGGGACGTACTGGGACATACTGAGGAGTGCTGGGAGGGTTACTGGGACATACTAGGGGTCACTGGGGCATACTGGGCAGTACTGGGAGGGGCTCTGGGACGTTCTGAGGGACACCGGGACATACTGGGTGGCACTGGGATGTACTGGGGGGCACTGGGAGGGCTCTGACTCTCCCCCTCCCCCCCCTTAGGCAATCCCAGGCCTTTCCTCTTAGAGGCTTTGCGTTTTCCGATGGAGACAGGGATGGAGTTGCAGTGAATTGAAACTGTAGGCTGGGAAATTGTTTTATCCATGGGAGTCGAACAGCAGCATTGGGGATCTTTTCCCTTTCAGAGGAGGGAGCCATCTCCTCTTTGAAATGGTCAAATCTGTCAGAGTGTCAGCAGAAACGTCCTATGGGAATTTCCCCTTTAAGCATTGAACCAACTTTTTCTATGAAGGAGTCTTTTTGCAAACAGTTGTTTCTTACAGAACCTGTCGACAGTCCCCTGCGCACTCAGAGCTGTGCGGCAGATACTCGAGCATCAGCCGAGCAGTATCGCTGCCCAGACTCTGTCCTGTTCTCAGCAAACTGTTTTATAATTGAGACGTGATCTGTTTTCCCCGTTTTTCAAGCAGTGGTGTTGGAGGTTAAACTTTTAGAGTAGTGTAGCCATGCTTGGGTCAAGCAAGACGTTCTTTGTGTTAAAGCCAAAGGCATCCCGCGTCAGCAGAACAAGTCGACGGCTGCCTTTGAGCAGGACAGACCGTCCCCCCCCACCCCGGCTGCCGAGCCCAGCCCAGCCCAGCCCAGCCCAGCCCAGCCCTGCCCTGCCCGCGGCTCCCACGCGTGTTCCCGGGCCGCGCTGCCCGCGCTGCCGCTGGTCATGGGCGGTCCCTCAGCGCGGGGCTCCCCGCGGCGGCTGCTCCGCTCCGCGGACGGGCGGGCCGGGCAGGTGCGCGCTGCGGCCCCCGCTGCCCCCTCCCAGGTACGGCCCGGAGAGCCCGGGGGTGGGGGGGCGTGTGTGTCTGTGTGCGCGGGGGGGGCGCGCCCGGGCGTCCCCGTCCGGCTGCCGATCCCAGCGGCGGAGGCGGCGGCAGCAGCCGCGGAGGTTCCCGCCGGGGCCGGCGCTGGCGGGGGGGGGGCTCGGCTGGCAGCGGCAGCGGGGCCGGGGGAGCGGCGGGGCTGGGAGGGCCCGGCGGGGCGGGCGGGGGGTGCCCTGGGGCCCTGGAAGCCGCGTCCCGGCCCCGCGCCGAGAACCGCCCCCCCCTGCCGCCCCCACAGCCCCGGCCCCAGGAGGGGCGAGCGGGGAAACTGCCCCGCCCGCACCCGGCGCCCTCCGAGGGAGCGAAGCGCCGCTCCATCCTGCCCCCCCCCCCCAGCCCCCGCGGCTTCCGCCCCCCCCTGTGGGGACCCCCGAGAGGAGGGAGCCTCGCCCCGCCCCTGCGAGGGAGCAGCCGCTCTGGGTGAGTACAGCGGGACCCTGGAACGGCGGCAGGTTTGGGGGGAAAAGGGAAAAAAAAACCCAGAAAAGCGGCTTCACCCCCCCGCGGCCCCTCGGGCTGTCCGGTGGCTCTTGGTGCTGAATTCCCGGGGGAAGCTGAAATGGGGGGGGGAGCAGCGGTTTGGGGCTGGAAAGGCAACGTCCTTCAGCACTGTCCTGGTGGAGGAGCGAGCCAGCCTCGTCTGGCCATTTTAATTCCATTTTGCCTCTCTCCCTGTAAATCCCTGAGCCCGGGAGGTATCTCCAGCAGGTACCTTTAATCACAAACTGCTCCAAATGGATTCCGGAGTGAGACTGGGATTGCTGGGAAAGGCCTAAACTGCTCTGCTGCCAGATGGCCTTGGCTGGGCACTGGGAGCAGCTTCCCATCCCTACTGCGGCACGGGGTGAGATATTGGTGTGGGGGAAGGAGCCATTTTATGGCTGAATCCCATCGCTGATGGCAGACAGAGCCCAAGGGAAAAACTGCCTGGGCTGCTTCTCCTGCCAGAGCTTAGGGCAGAGTTTGCTCCCGTGAACGCCTCAGCCCAGGCAGCTCTGACCCAGGGGGGTTTTCTGTCACGGAGCGTGGACTTACAGAAATACGCCTGGAGAGGAGCTCAGGGGGTCGTCTTGTCCATCCTCCTCCTGATGGGCTTCACCCCGAATTTTCGATCTGGAGGCGATAGTCCCGTGCGTGCAAATGGCATTCCAGCTAAACGAGCGTTTAACCCGTCGCAGTCTCTACCAATCCCTCGTTATTAATCAGTGGCTCTTTGCCCCGTTCCCCTCGGTTTCCCGGCCAGCTCGCCTTTCGGCGTGGGGGGGTCATTCTGCCTGTCCTGTGCCTTCCTCGCAGTCGGAGCTGGGGGAGCCCCTGTCCTTCCCCAACCTCCTGCTCACGGCTCCGCTCCTACACACGAGACTGTCCCAAGGCCCCTCCTCCCCGAGGCTGTGCACATCCCCCAGGCTGACTGTCGGCATTGCTGTAGCTGATGGGTGCCAGAGGTTCTTCCAAATGGGGTTTGTGTCTCCCTTGGGTGCAGCAGGTTCATCCCAGCCTGCAGGGAGTTCTGCTGGGATGTTGATCGTTACTAACACCGCTGCCGTTCACCTCGGGGGTGTAACTACTTCTGCATCAAATTCCACTTGTGAGGCGTTTTAGGATCTTTCAAGGATTATTTTTTGGGGTCCAGAGTCTAGGAAAAGGCAATACACTGAGCGATGGTACATGGGTGAAATAACCAGTGACAAATACTCATTCCTTGCTGTTCTGAAGTTGTTATTGCTGTTATTTTCCAGTGTGGTTGTGCTCAGAAGTCAGGCGCTATATAAACACCAGTGAATGTACAGAACTTTCATGGGGTATAGTGTGTGGTGGTGGGGTTTTTCACCCTGAGTCATTCGAGTGGTAAAGTTAATTAGCCCTGTAATTAGAGCAGAGGACTGTCAGTTAGGATCCCTCCCGGTTTAGGCTCTGGGGTAGCTGGGAGCGAGCTTGCTGTGCGTACACAGCTTGCTGTGAAGGCTCCGCTTTTGGCCCCCCAGCCTGTGACGCAGAGTTTGAGAACTTGGAAGCAGCCGTTGACATCGACCAAAGTTAGAGTTTCCCAGGACCTTTGAAAATTCCCTTTCTGTACGGCTCTCGTTTTATGGATTTGCATAGCCAGCATTACTGACTGCTCGGGAAAATGTAGCCCCAATCTCTTTCCATCTCCTCGTTACCTGTTAAATCAGGAGAATCGTACTTCTCTGAGAGATTTGCAAAGAGCGTTGATGACATTTAATGAAAATACTACGGAGCTGGAGAGAGTTTGTTTCAAAAGCTTTAGAAAAACAGCAGTGACAATATGCTGAAATACAAACCATCTGACGTATTAAAAAGGAAAATGAATAGTTTAGGGTTATTTTTTGTACAAAGCAATCCACGGCTTACACTGGGGATCCCATTTAGAGCTTCTTCCCTTCCTGAGCTGGTGCCAGGATTTGGCTCCTGTAACAATCCTGTCATGCCTGGTGTGACTCCTTCAGGTTTATATCTGACTAAGGTCTATTGATTGTCACTTTTTACCATTTCACCCCAAATCAATACTATTATAAGTCTTTTTTTTTCCCTCATCAATAACCCCACAGAGAATGACTCTGTTTATTGCACTCTGACTTTCTCAAAAGTGGATCTAGCAGAAAATTTGCAGTAAAAACAAACCCAAATGAACAAACCTTTCAGCTGTCAATATATCTCCTTCCTCCCTGATGTATTTAACCCTGCTGATACCAAATCTCTCATATTTCAGCTTGTGGCCTTCATCTAATCATCTTTGTTTATCTTGCTTTTCACTATAATTCCATAGTGTAGGGGAAAAAAGAATAAATAGAATAAGAAAGTAGGAGGAGTGTGGGAAGGCTTGTAAGAGGAAAAATGGTGATGGAGCCAATCACAAGTTACTTTGGAGTTTTAAGGCACTGTACAGAGTTCACTGTCAAACCTGTAGTATGGAGATAATAGCTGTAAGAATATATTCCTACATATATTTCAAATTCCTGGAATTCTATTAAAACTGTGTGTGTGGAGGAATTCTAAAAGGAGAGGGAGGTAAACAGTTCAGTAAGCCTCTGGTTTTGAGAACTTTGCCCTTGTAGCCGGAGGTCTCCTGGGCGCGTGTCTGCTTTACTGTCCCAGGTCAGCGGGGTGAGCTCTGTCCTTCTGCAGTGTCTCTGCAGGGCCCCGTGGGGAGGCTCAGGGCTGCCACACGCAGCTCCGTGGGCTTGGACGGGGCCGTGGGCTGTCCCCTCGTCTGGCCTCCTGGCCTCAAGCAGGGTCAGATGTGCTCGTGTTCTTCTTGCAAGATGTTTGTTTAATCCTCAAAAGTCTCCACCTCTCCTGTAAGCACCCTCTGCCAGTGCTTCATCAGCCTTTACACTAGGAAGTTTGCCCTGAGCTCTAACCTGGAGCATCCCTGCTGCTGTTGAAATCTGCTGTTTCCCGTCTCGCTCACGGCCGGCGTTCAGCAGAGCTGCCGCTCCTCAGCTCTCTGGCTGTCCTTGTGCTGTGTTCCGTCTCTTTGGTCCTCTGCTGCAGAAATGCAGAGCCCAGTTCCTCCAAAGGCTGGACGGCTCCGTTGGCTCCACACTTCTCCTACGTGTCCATGGTACTTCCTAGATTGCTGGTCGTTCAGCCCGTGAGCTCGCTCCCGTAGAGCCGAGTGCCCAGCGGCCTCCTCAGTGCTGGGCAGAGCTGAGGGGTGGCTGCTCGTGCCTTGGAGGCTCTGCTCCGGCTCGGACATCCCGCGGACCTTTGCTGTCATTTTATGAGACACGGTGTGCATCCAGCTTCTGATTCCCTGCAGCTCCCAGGCCTGTTCCTGCAGGGCTGCTCCCTGGCCAGCTGTTCCCATCCCGTGTCACTGCTTGTCTTGGCGTTGCAGTCACTGTGCCGGGTGTCCCTGGTCGCGTTTCCTGCAGGCAACATCCCTTCACATCGGTGCGTGTGTGCTTTGAAGATGGGAAGTGCTCTCCATCGTGCGTGACGATAAAGAAATCTGGCATCTGGTGAAGCCTTCAAATGTTGTCCTGAGCGTTAGTGATACCGTGCAGAATAGTGGTGGGGTTTTTTCTAGACCAAAGCTGAATTTTTACTGCTCTGTGATTTTATTGCATTTGATTGGTGTCTTGGCTATGCCTTGGTTACAGTTTCTAACCACTGCCTTTGGATGTAGTGGCTACCAAACCCACATCCTGCAGGTCTCTGAGGGCGGGGGACTTGTTTCCTTGGGGTAATACACGTTTGTGTGTGTGCTGAAGGTGCAGGCCCACCATAGTGCTGAGTTTTGTCAACCTCCAGTTGTTTTTGGCAAGAGAAGCCAGCCAAAGATTCCCCCTAAGTGCCTTGCATGCGCTTTTGAGATCGTAAAGAAGGTTTTCTGAGAAATCAGAATGTTTTCTGATACCCTCTCACTCAGTCTGTAGTTAATGTGTTTTACTCCCTCCCTCTCAGTGCGTCTGCTTTGCTTGTCAAGCAAAATAGATGCTTCAGCCTCGAGCTCTCTGTGTATTGGATGAAATCATCAGTGATTTGGCAGGATTGTTTTTAACCCCCAGCTTATTGGAGAAGCTCAGTATTTTGGCCGGAAGAGGTTTGGTATTTTGGTATTTTAAGAGCAGTTAGAATCTCCTTTACCACTTCTGTCATTCCCAGGTGTTGAAGTGGCAGCTGACAACCCCAGAGGTCTCGCTTCTGTCTCACCACCTTCCACATCACACCAGCTGTTCCTGTGTGGTTCGGCCGTGTGCATTGCTGAAGTGCCTGCACACATTCCTCTCTATCCCATTGCTTCCTACGGGAAAAATAGAATTGGGAGCAGTGGCACTTTGGGGATTCCATCCTGGGCAGGCAATGGGATGTGCCTGAAGCTGTAGTTTGACTGTGTGGGGAATTGTTGCAGAACCAGAGCGTAGGGTTGGGGAGTCAAAATGTTCCAGCAGCAATGAAGAGAGAAGTATGCAAAGGTTTCAGCTGCCAGCCTGCACACCCTGGGTGTGCATGTGCTCGAATGCACGGCTGCATGGCCCCAGGCTGCAGAGGTCATTGTGTAGAAAAGCCCTCGGTTAGTGGAAGAATTCTCCCTTGTTGAGGATTTCTGGAAAGTAAATGGCAGAGGTGTTTTGCTTCTGTCCGACTTGTTTATTCCCTCACTACAGCCAGGGTCGCTCTGACTGTGTCTTAGGGTGTCCCTTTCTAGCCTTTTGTCTGAAGGTGGTCCGCTCAGTTTTTGTGATCCTTAAGGATAAAGTAGTTCATGGTGGAAACTAGACGTCTTCATCTGAGTTCATGCTGATAACACAGTTCGTGATTATTCTGGGTCGGGGATTGTCTCTTTTATGCTACTGTGGTGCTTGTGGCCGAGTCTGGTACTTGTTCAGGGCAGCCACAGCTCTGAAATTGGTGACACCTGTGATGGGTGGGACGAGGCTGTGCCTGTCCAAATGCACAGCTACCTGAACCGTAGCCACGAGCTTCCAGTAGCACCATAAAGTGTGCAGGGCTTGATCTGTGCCGGAGCTGACTGTAAAGCGTCAGGTAAACCTGTTCTCTGATGTCTGACTGCTGGGGCAGCCTTGCTCGCGTTGGGAAACAGAGAGCTTTGGAGGCAATACTGTGACAGCAGGAGTGCTGTAAAGCAACAAGAGGGAGCAGTTTGTCGAATTGCACCGTCAGACATCGCAGCCCTTTGATGTGACAAAGGGAATTGCTAGAGCACAGGGCAGAGGGCACAGAAATTGTGTCCTAGGTGGCTTCTTGGGCAAGACTGACTTTTTGTCAAGACTTGGCTTGCCCGCTTCCCACTGAGCTTTGGGATGTGGATCTCGGAGCTGGATCCATTTAGATGGAGCTCTGCTTCTGAGCTGCCCTTCAAAACCTTGTGGAGAATGTACCCACAGGGGGGATGCTAATTACCTTGTATTTTGACCATAATGCCATGGGGCAAAGAACAGGGTCAGCTGTAAGGAATAAAGGAGATGTTATGTCTGATGACTCCCAGATCTTATTTTTCCTGGGTGTTAGGTCTGCTGTGGAAGGCAGGAGGAGGGAGTGGGGGCCTGGGCCTCCTCATCTGTGTGGGTGCCCCTTTTCTGAATCCTGGCTCAGCAGTGGGATGCTTGTTAGAAAGCAGGGATCAAGAAGGGAGTCCTGGGCCAAGCTCTTTGCTGGCAGAACTGTGCTGAACTCTGTGCCCTCGCACCAAGAGATAATTTGCCTGCCAGTGCTGGAGGGCTGAGCAAATGCTCCCCGCGGATGGGAAACAAGTTGCTCCGTCTCCCCCCTGCGCTTTCCTTTTTCCTTAAGGAAAGAGGGAAAACCCTACTGAAGATGGGATCCCTGGCACAAAAGCTGAGTTGTGTGGAGTTATTTTCAAAACTCGCATTACCTCTATGAAACCAGAGCCGATGAGGAAGGTCGGGGTGGCTGAGCTTTGGATTTAGCTCCCGCTGTGGCTCTGACAAGCCCATGAGCCCAGCCTGCCATACATGACCGTGAGCAGCACAGCCCACTCGAATACCTGCCAAAGTCAGTGCGTGGGAGCAGAGGGAGCTGCTCTTCCCCAGGTTCACCAGCTGGAGAAGAGATGGTGTCCATGGTCACCCTGCCTCGGGGCTGTGGCAGTCGCCTTCAGGAAAGGAGCGGTCTTGGTCTGGCCCTGGGCAGCAGAATGGGATATTTACCCTGTGACACAGAGGTACCTCTCGGGCAAAGCAGAATACGAAGTGATTTTTTTGATGAATGTTCCTTCTCATTCTGATTTCATGCTGTCTGAACTGGTTTGTCAAATCCTGACTGTTCTCCCCAGCTGTCCATCACCCACTCTCATGTTTTGATGGCTCTTGTCACAGACAGCCTGGTAAAAAGATCTTGGTTATTTTCTCTTTCCTTTTTTTCCCCTTTGAGAAGTCTTGTGAACTTTTTGCAGCTGTCCTGACTCTCCTCCCCTGTCCTCCCTGCAGCAGTGTGGCAGTTAGAGCTGCCCCCCCCGGGAGGAGGTGTGCTCTGCTGGCTGTTAAAGAGTTGGCAGCGCTGTGCTCTGTGCTCCTCTCCAAAGCTTCTCTGTTCCCCCTGGGCAGTGGATTGTAGTGTTCTGCCATTCCAAGTACAGTAACATCTGTACAGATACAGAACCTCTAGTTCATGGATTGGGTTCATGAAGCCCTGATTCTTTTAATCTCCTTGGGAAGCTCTATTGCCCCACATTTTCTCTCTCCCCTCTTCTCTGTCAGACTGTTTCACAGCTGCCCTTCTTCCCCAGGCTTTGCCTCATCCCCTGGTCAGACTCAAGCTGTTCAGTTCCTGCAGGCCCAGCGGCTGTTGGGGGATCTGAGCTGCTCAGAGACAGCAGGGCCTGATCTCTAAAGGAAGCAGATTTTGTGGTCTGACTCTGATCTTGCTGAAGCTGCTTTTGTCACCCTTTCAGAAACCAACCGAGGGCTGAATCAGAGCTGGCGGTTTGCTGAAGGTACCAAAGAATGGGGGGTTTAGAAGCCAATGCCTGATCCCGTGGACAACCTTAATGCTGTTTGTTTGGTAACTTGTCGGAGTTATTTTATTGTGGGTTTTGTGTAAGGTGCTATAAAGCAATCCCATGCAGCTGGAAGCCAGAGGCAAGCGTATTTATTTCAGGGCTTTGAAGATCTCTACACCTGGGACAGCTGTCTCGCTGCTGCAGTGGTTGGGTTTTATTTTGTCCCTCGCTGGGGCTTGGCTGCAGAGAGCTCTGTGGTATCTTGACAGTGTTTGACATTTCCCAGACAATGCTTAAACCTGCCGGTTGACGCTGTTTAACACTCTCCTCTGTAAGAGCCTTCCAGCGGGGATGCCTGTCAGCTCTGGCTTTCCCTTCAAAGAACTGTTCCCAAAAGCTGCTGTATCTTTGTCACTTGCCAGATGCCACCTTGTTGCTTTGGGCTTTTACATGTTGCCTTTAATTAGGATGTGTGCTCTTCTGTCCAGGGGCTGGTGGGCAGCCCTCTGGTGACCAAAGCCCAGAGAAAACAAGGGGGTTTACTGTATTACCTCTTGTACTTGAAGGAACACTCCTTTAGCCCAGGTGTCTTTGGACGTGTCTTTAGGGACGGGGATACCAGGCCTCCAAATCCAACAGTTTCTGTCAGTGGATTCTTTGTCCTGTTTCTGTTTTGCTTTTGGCCCTTAATCTGCAGAGACAAACTGGGGCTGTGTGAATGCAGAGAGGTTCTGAACAGGGTTACCTATTCCTCCAGGACAGGATCTGCTGATTCAGCTCAGTGTTTTAAGCAAGATGGAGCCGAATGAATCCTCCTTGTAGCAAGAGCTGGTAGCCAGGATGGATGAGCAGTTCATTCACAGTTACTGAAGCACTGAAGGAAATTCGATTTGTACGTTTAAAATTGCTTTCTTAACCAGTGTTTAGCATCTTGGGCTCTCAAGGCTTAAAATACCTCTGGCACCTTGGATCAGTGTATGGGGATTTAAAAGTGCTCTAGATTAAGCAGGCAGATGAGTTAAACTGCATTTAGCTGATTCCCTGGCTGTGAATAATCCAGCCAACCCTGTGCTGAAGACATCTGGGGCTCGTGTGCTGTTCGTAGTGGAGGTTTCGGACCCTTTCTCAAAGCTGTCACCGGTCTGTAAGTTATGGCTTTACTGACCAGAAGGTAGGAGGCACTTTGGGAGTGGCCCCTTGTGATGGAGACTGGAGACCTCTGCTCTTCTGTCCTGGACGTCAGGCAGTGGCTTTCACAGTGGTCCCATCTCTCAGCTCAGCTCTGCTTTCTGTCCTTAGGATACAGCTTTGATTTGCCAGGGCTGAGTGAATTGGGACATCCCCTACTGCAGATCTGCACGAGACATACCCCTCTAGCAAGGTACAGGACAACCTTACAAATACAGAAAGCTAAACCTCCCGCTAATTACTCGATGGGAATGCAGCAGGCAGAGCTTTTTGTCTAGATTGCATCCGTGCTGCTGTGAGCTTCAGGAACCCAGTGCTTCCAGCCCTGCATCTTCCTCCCCGTTCTCCCCCATGCCCTGGGCAGATCTCTGTTTCAGGGCTGGCCCTGCTGTTCCATGAGCTGTGCCCTCTAGGCGTGGTTATCGAGTGTTAGGACAGACTTTGGGTGTTGCGCTGTATTGTTGCAGTGGTTGTGTCAGTCAGATGTGGGCAAGTCCCAAGTGCAGATGTGTGGTGACAAGTGCCCGTTATTTGGCCCTGACTGCAGGAAGGAATGAACCCCTTCAGCCTTCTCAGTCTGGGTGGAGATGAGTGATGGAAAGCAGTTGCATACTTTGAAGGGATCAGTGAAAGGAGGATCCTTTGCTCTGCTCCCTCCATTAAAATGCTCTGCTGGCAAGCAGCAGCTCTGGTTTTCCCTGATTTTTGCAGTGACTGCTTGTTGTGTTTAATCTGCTGCGCTGTTATAAGCAGTCTCCCTGCGAGCGAGAAACTTGTGAGTGGCTGAGCTGAGATTTCCAGGTTCCTGATCAGAGGAAAGGCTGTCCCAGCCACACTGGAGTTGGGTTCCTGACTGCATCCTGATAGAAAAGATTATTCATCCAGTGGAAAAAAAAAAAACCCAAACAAACCAGAGCTGCTGTTTTATTGAGTGTTTGGCCTATCTTAGCTGAGCAGATCTTGGTGCTCAGTAAGGAGCTACAGCTCTGCTTTTCTGAGCCCATGAGCTGGGCTCACTTACAGCTGGCCTGACTCTCAGGAATGCTGCCTGCTTTCTGACTTTTCCTGCCTCGTGCAGTTTGGGTGCTTTGGGAGCCCTTTTCCTCCTTTCCATCAGCCCATTTACCACATGCTCTACTATCAGGTTCTTTGGGACTCTGGCCTCTCTTCAGTATTTTCTTGCTGAAACACTTTGGTTTGTCCAAGCAGCTGTCTGTCTGGATTTCCATCTCTGACTTGCTCTGTCTGTACTCAGCTGACAGACCAGGAAGTGGAACAGGCATCGGTGCTTCCCAGTTAACCCCCTCCTACCACTGCAGGGAGCTCCGGGTGGCGTTGGGGGACCAGACCTTACCATTCCTATAACGTAGGTGACCCTGACTGAGACTGGGACGTGCCCTTTCTGTGTTACTGCTCCAACGACCACCTTTAGCTTTTCTGGGAAAGGGAAGCACAAAGAGATGTAGCACCAAAAAAATGAAACTCTTCCTCCTGACTTTGTGACGAGAGCCAGTTCAGCCAGGATCACTGACATGCTGACCTCTCCTCTTCTGGCTGGCACAAGCCTGGCAGCCTGTGTCTCCAAGGGCTTCTTACTGAAAAGGCCCCGGGGCAGACGTTAGCACTTCAGAGCACCTCATCTGCTTGGAGCAGACAGGAGTCTGCACCCATTTGCTGCAATCACCCCTATTTAAAGGCAAGTGGTACCTGTTCACCTTGTAGTAGCAGCAGGGCTGAATGAAGTACCCTTTCAAACATCACTGCAGCTGTGGGGCTTTAGGCTGTGCTAGCCATGCTCACTGCCGTTTGCAGTGTTGCCATAGGGATGACCCTCGTACCGCCATCGCCTGCCTCCCCACCCCAAGGAGCACAGAGCTGCCAGTCTGGGTGGAGGTGAAGCTTTGTTGAACCCATGTGCTGGGTGCAACCAGCTTTTTCAGAGCAAGGTGCAAAGGCTTGTCGTGGGAGGATGTTGGATAACCCAGCCCATACGGTGTCTCCTGCTGCTAGTTAAAGAGCTAGCAGTTCCTTAAAACAGTGGCACTGAACTGTTCTTTTACCAGCTCCGTGTTGTCATCAGTTTTGAGAGCCCTGGTGGTTCTTCCATCTTAAGGCTCAGCTTGTTTGACATGTTGTATCCGGGGACTTCTTGGTGCTGGTGGACTGCAAGAGACCAGGAAGAAGAGGTAGGTATCTTACTAGATGCGCAGGGCCAAAGGTAAAGGCTGCTCAAACAGGCTGCTTTTATTCCCATGGGGTTGTTGGTCCGTTGCACATCTTCTGGCACTCGTATGCCCAAGGCAGATGACCTCAGTGCCTTTCTGCTGTACACTGCCTTTCGTCTGTGGTGTGAAGCAGCTGGCATTTTGGTCTCAGGCAGTAGTTCAGCAGTGGGCTTCTTACAAACAAAAACCACCCAGACCAGGAGACTTTCTCTTCTTTTCCAGGAGCCAAGGACTTTGAAGGCACGTGCTGAGGTTAACGGCCAGAACAAAGGCTGCAGGGTGACAACACACAGTATCTCTTGGGGCCTGTGCTGTAGCTGAGGACAAACGTCTGGTGACTTTAAGGGCAGGTAAAGGCTTGTTGTGATCCAGAGAGTTGGGGAATCTGTGTCCTGGGAGATACTTCACACTGCTGGACGCATCCCTGCACAATCTGTTTTAACTGTGATATTGTCCATTTTGTGCGGAGGGGTTGGACCAGAGACATGCAAAGTCTCTTCCTCCTAAATTTTTCCATGTTTCTGTGCTGATCCTGCTGATGGCCCATGCAGTCTGCTTTATGAGGAGTGAAAGGAAGAGAAAAAAGCATTATAAAACACGTAAAATGTGGCAATATTGCTGTCTGCTGCAAGCTGTGCCAGGGAGCAGATGCTAGCTGCCTTTCCTCTTCTAGATGAATTTATTTGACTGGAAAGGCAGCTGCTGTTGCTGTGACGTTGCCAGATGAACCTGTACGTAGACTTGGGGCAAGTGGGACTGTCGAGGGGGGAGTTTGGGAGGGCAGGGAGCCCATGCTGGCAGCAGCCCCTGCCCTGCCCGGGGACCAAGCAGGGCTCTGGGAGCGATGTGCTGGGGAGGAGCTCCTTGTATTGCTGCTTTCCTCAAGAGCAGCTGTTTCAGGCTTACCTGGATTATGACCATAATGAGAGAGGGGTTCTTGTTGGGCGTGCATCCCCAGGAAGGGTTGCACTTGATATCTGACCTTGGTTTTCATTTCATACCAGGTGTTTGTAGGCCTTGAAATGTTTCTGTGGGCTCCAGGGGACAGTTAAGTGAAGGAGGAGGAGCGTAGGGTTAGTTCCCAGGGAGACAGGATGTGTGCAAGGGTTAGAGAGTCACAGAATCATCTCGGTTGGAAAAGCCCTTGAAGCTCCTCCAGTCCAACCATGAACCTCACCCTGACCGTTCCCAACTCCACCAGATCCCTCAGCGCTGGGTCAACCCGACTCTTCAACCCCTCCAGGGATGGGGACTCCCCCCCTGCCCTGGGCAGCCCATTCCAACGCCCAACAACCTCTTCTGGAAAGAAATGCTTCCTAAGAGCCAGTCTGACCCTGCCCTGTCACAGCTTGAGGCCATTCCCTCTTGTCCTGGCGCGGGTTCCTTGGCTCAAGAGACACATCCCCCCTCTCTGCACCCTCCTTTCAGGGAGTTGTAGAGGGCGATGAGGTCTCCCCTCAGCCTCCTCTTCTCCAGACTAACCCCCCCCAGTTCCCTCAGCCGCTCCCCATCAGACCTGTGCTCCAGACCCTGCACCAGCTCCGTTGCCCTTCTCTGGACACGCTCGAGTCATTCAATGGCCTTTTGGGAGTGAGGGGCCCAAAACTGAACCCACTCATCGAGGGGCGGCCTCACCAGTGCCGAGTCCAGGGGTAAGATCCCTTCCCTGTCCCTGCTGGCCACGCTATTGTTGATACAAGCCAGGATGCCATTGGCCTTCTTGGCCACCTGGGCACACTGCTGGCTCACTGCAATTGTGGCTGTTGCATGGTTGTATTAAGCCTGTGAAAGCAAGTGCCCAGAGCAGGTAAAGCCACATTGCACTTTGCCTTTTTTCTTGATGCTGGCTCACATTGTAAATTCCTCGCCCAGCAGAGCTGGTGCCTTCAGGCTGCCCCAGCACCTCTTGGCACAGCCCGTGTGCTGCAGGGAGCTGCACCCGGTGGCCTGGCAGTGGCAAGGAGACCAGCTTGTCCCTTCAGTGCTTCACAAGGCATAAAGAAAGCAAGCTGCTCCTTCCCCAGCACTGCTTCTGAACACGCTGTGGTGCTTTGTAGCTGCCGTGACTGTGCCTGGGGCTCCTGTGGGCTGAGGCTGAAATGCATGTCACGGGCTGGGTTTGTCCCTTCCCTGTGTCCCACTTACAGCTGTTGGTTTTTAATCTTCGTCTCCTTTGCTTCAAATCACAGAACCAGATGTTGGTGTTTGCAAGTGCCCTGCCGGAGAGGTACTGGACCTGCTGGGGCTTTGGATGACCGATTTGCTGTGAAGCCAGGAGCCAAGGAGACCCGTCCCACTGCAAATGGAGCTGCCAAGTGATGCCAGAAGCTGCAAATGCCAACCAAGCTGTTGTGGACCAGGTAAAGCACATCAGGGTTTTCTTTTTTCTTGTCCTGGAGGAGTTGGAGGGAAGGAGCACTTGTGGCATTTAGCGCAGCTAGAGCACAACCTGGCTACAGCTGTTATAGATAACAAAAAATATTTCTGTAAATATATATATATAAATGAGCAAAAGGAGGATTAGGGAAAACCTCCCTCCTTTACTGGATGCAGAGGGAAACATGGTAACTAAGGATGAGGAAAAGGCTGAGGTGCTCAACGCCTACTTTGCCTCAGTCTTTAGCAGTGGAACTGGCTGTTCCCTGGACACCCAGCCTCATGAGCTGGGAGATGGGGAGGGGAAGCAGAATGAGGTCATCACAATTACAGAGGAAGTGCTCAGAGACCTGCTACACCACTTGGATGCACACAAGTCTGTGGGACCGGATGGGTTACACCCAAGGGTGCTGAGAGAGTTGGCAGATGTGCTCGCCAAGCCGCTTTCCGTGATTTACCTGAAGTCGTGTCTAACTGGGGAGGTCCCATTGGACTGGAGGGTGGCAAATGTGACACCCATCTACAAGAGAGGCAGAAAGGCAGATCCAGGAAACTATAGACCTGTTGGTCTGACCTCAGTGCCAGGGAAGGTCATGGAACAGGTCATCTCGGGTGCCATTAGAAGTCATATAATGGACAACCAGGGGACCAGGCCTAGTCATCATGGGTTTATGAAAGGCAGGTCCAGCCTGACAAACCTGATCTCCTTCCATGACAAGATGACCCGACTGTTGGATGAGGGAAAGGCTGTGGATATTGTCTACCTGGATTTTTGAAAAGCATTCGACAGAATTGTCATAGAAAAACTGTCTGCCCATGGCCTGGAGGAGCGAACGGTCTGCTGGGTCAAGCACTGGCTGGATGGACGGTCCCAGAGAGTGGTGGTCAGTGGAGCTCAATCCAGCTGGCGGCCGGTCACAAGTGGTGTTCCTCAGGGCTCGGTGTTGGGACCATTTCTGTTCAACATCTTATTGATGATCTTGATAAGGACACAGAGTGTATCATCAGTAAATTCGCAGATGACACCAAGTTAAGCGGGAGTGTCAATCTGGATGAGGACAGGGAGGCTCTACAGAGAGACCTGGATAGATTGGATCGGTGGGACAACATTGACAGGATGAGCTTCAACAAGGACAAGTGCCAGGTCCTGCACTTGGGCCACAACAACCCCCTGCATGGCTACAGGCTTGGGGAGGTGTGGCTGGAGCTGTCTGGAAGAGAAGGATCTGGGGGTTCTAATTGACAAGCAGCTGAACATGAGCCGGCAGTGTGCCCAGGTGGCCAAGAAAGCCAACGGCATCCTGGCTTGTATTAGAAATAGTGTGACCAGCAGAAGCAGGCAGGTGATAGTCCCCCTGTGCTCTGCACTGGTGAGGCCACACCTGGAGTGTTGTGTCCAGTTTTGGGCACCTCAGTACGAGAGAGATCTCAAGGTGCTGGAGCGAGTGCAGAGGAGGGCAATGAAGCTGGTGAAGGGCCTGGAGAATAAATCCTGTGAGGAGAGATTGAAGGAGCTGGGACTGTTTAGTGTGAGGAGGAGAAGGCTGAGGGGAGACCTCATCACTCTCTACAGCTCCCTGAAAGGACATTGTAGAGAGCTTGGTGCTGGTCTCTTCTCCCAGGTGATTAGCGATAGAACAAGAGGGAATGGTTTTAAACTGCAACAGGGGAGGTTCAGACTGGACATGAGGAAAAACTTTTTCAGAGAAAGAGTGGTCAGACAGTGGAATAGGCTGTCAAGGAGAGGGTGGAGTCCCCTTCCCTGGATGTGTTTAAGGGTCGTTTGGATGAAATGTTGGGGGATGTGGTGTAGGGGAGAACTTTGTAGAGTCGGACTGATGGTTGGACTCGATGGTCCCAAGGGTCTTTTCCAACCTGAATGATTCTGTCATTCTGTGATTCTCCTGGTGTTCTCCACAGCCCCTCCTCCCCGCCTCCTTTCCCACAGCCCTGATCACCTCTGTCCTTGCTTCAAAGGCTGCCGCTGAAAGCAGCTGTTCCATCCCTGTGTCGGGCTTTTTCTGGCTGCCGGGCATCTGGCTGAGATCAACCCACCACACGTGGGTCCCTTCTTTTCCTCAGGGAAATAGCACAGAAGGCACAAACAAAAGTAATTGTATTAGTGACGAGCAGAGTACCAGCAGGCAATGGTCTCTGCAGTTCGGAGATGTGTGAAAATCTAGAAGATGGCTCTTTGTCCCCGGAATGAGAATTAAAGCGTTGTGTGGTGATTCGTACACGTATAATGACCGATTAGAAGATTTTGTCATCGCTTGGGTGAACGCTGAAACTACATCTCAAGCGAGGGGAGGTTGCTGCAGGCGCAGCACTGCCCTGAAGGACCCAGGCACCCAGGAAGTGGGGGAAAGGGCCCCTTCTGCTAAAGGCTACCTACCTCCCCAGCACCCCCTTTTCTGGGGACCCCATTTCCCCCAGTACCCCAAAACTCCCATCCTGGGCAGGGAGGGGAGGGGTGTTGCACACAGCGCTGCCCTAAGGGACCCAGGCGTCTGGGAGGAGCAGAGGGTGGCCATGGGGGGTCGGGGGCATTTGGGGGACACCCACCCCTCCCCAAATTGCCAAATACCACCCCTACCCTGCCCCCCCACTCAGCTGCTCACCAAGGACGGGGCAGGAACAGAGCTACTGCAACACCACCATGGTCTGTAGCTGGTGGTGAAGGGGGAGGTGGAGTGTAAGGCAAAGTAAAGGGGCATGGCCGGGGGGGGCACTGGGATTAGGGGTGGTCAGTGGGAGCAGGGAGGGGCACTGGGAGCTGGAGGAAGAGGGGCAGGGAACTGGGAGCTGCTGGTTTAAGTGGAGCTAGTCCCACTCTGGGTCCACCCCTAACCCCTGCCCTCCCCTGGGCAGGGGTGGGGCAAGGAGTTGGATAACGGTGGGGCTTGTACAAGTGGGTATGCAAAGGTTGGGGCTTGTGTAAATGCTTGTGTGAGCTTGAGGGCTGGGGGAAAGGCTCATGCAACGTTTGGGACTTGTACAAACGCGTGTGCAAACGCGTGTGCAAAGTTTGGAGCTTGTGCAAAGGCCTGTGCGATGCTCAAGCTTGTACAAAAGCACGTGCCACATTTGGGGCTGGTGCAAATGCTGGTGCAATACCCGGGACTTGTGCAAGCCCTGGTGCGTGTCCAAGAGCCCCGGGACATGGAGGGACAGGGCTGCACTGCGGGGCACTGGGGGGCACTGGGATGAACTGGGGGCACTGAGAGTTCATTGGGTTATTAACATCACGCAGGTGCAGATAGTTAGAGGGGATCCCTGGGGGTGGGCAGCATGTGAAGTAGGTCCTGGGACCCTTGGGGACATTGGGGGGCACCCAGGTCACCCCCTGTCCCCCCCGCCCAGAGGGGTCCCAGCACACTGGAGAACACTGGGAGACATTGCGGGGGGACGTGGGGAAACTGGGGGACATTCAGGGACACTCTGGGAACCCTCAGGCCATCCTCTATGTCCCCATAGAAAGGTTCCAGGACACTGGGGGACACATGGGGACACTGGGTGACCCCAGGGACATGGAGGGACTCCCCCAGGCCAACCCCTGTCCTCATAGAGGGGTCCCAGGATGGGATACTTTGGGATGCTGGAAGACACTGGGGGACACACATGGGGACACTGGGGGATGCTCAGGGACACTTTGGGGATCCCCAAGCCACTGTTTGTGTCCCCATAGAGGGGTCCTGGGACACAGGAGGGGAACACTGGGGGAGGCCACCAGGCAACCACACCCATCCACACAGAGAGGTCCCAGGAGCCCCTGAATCACATGGGGACACTGGGGGATCCCCAGGCCACCCCCTGTCCTTATAGATGCATCCCAGGACACTGGGAGACCTTGGGAGGGACACTGGGGGGCCCCAGGACACTCCCCAGCCCCATAGAGAGGTTCCGGGACACTTGGGGACACTGCGGGGGTGACATGGGCAGAGCAGAGGACCACCAGGCCACCCCCTGTTCCCAGCAACAGGGTCCCAGTGGGGTCACTGGGCAGACTGTGGGGACTGTGCCACTGCTCGGGGATCCTGTTGGCTTTCCCAAAGGAGGAGAGGGGCAGTTGTGGACGGTCCCCAGACTCTGATTTGGGGGGGACAGCACTGGAGGCGGTGGCAGAGGGGGCAGTTTGAGTGCTGGGGTGGTGGCACCCGTGGGTGTGCCAGTGTCCCCCTTGGTGTCGCTGGTGGGGGACAGGGACATCACGCTGTACTTCTGGATGCTGCCGGTGACAGTAGCACTGGGGACTGTGGGCACCACTCACACCAGTTTGACCACAGGCTGGACACTGGGGACAGTGGTGCTGCCAGGGGAGGTGGCCCGTGGGCACCGGAGACCATGGGGGCACATGGGGCAGTGTGGGACAGGGGAATGTGGGGGGACGTGGGGACAGTCTAGGGCATGGGACATGGGAGCATGTGGGGTGCGGGGACAGCGTGGGGACATGGGGACCATGGTGGGACATGGGGGGGCATTGGGTCCATGGGGACAGTGTGGGGACAGTGTGGGGACTCAGGCACCGTTGCTGCCACCCTGATGGGGACCCCAGGACCCTTGGGGTTACAAGGGTGACAAGTCCCCAGCTGGGTCTGGTGCGAGTGCTCGTTCAGGGGCTTTCGTACCCCCAAGGCTCGGCTCACGCCGACTCCAAAAGGCAGTTTATTGCCACAGAAAAGGGCCGTTGCCACCGTGACTCCACTGAGACTTCCACCGTGACGTGGGTGGCACCAACCTCAGAGGGGTTTGCAGGAGGCCGAGGGCATCCCTGCCTGTACGTGTGGGTGGCGATGTCACCGTGGCCACGGTAACCTGCAAAAGGTGTCCCTGCCCATATATGGAGTTGTGATGTCACCGTGGCCATGGTAACCTGCCAAGGGAGTCCCTGCCCATATATGGGGGTGCTGATGTCACTGTGGCCGCTGTGACCCGTGAGGACAAGCCTATAAAAAGGATCGCTGGACTCCAGCCGTGTGTCAGTGCGACCTGGGAGGTGAGGAGAGGGCAGGGGAGGGATGGGGCTTGCGGGGGGCTGCTGAGGCAACGGGGGGGTCCCACACCTCGGGGCACTGGGGCTGTGCTGAGAGCTGACCCGCACCCTGCTTGTCCCTCAGAGTCAGCCGAGGAGCATCTGGGAGAGACACCCCGGTGCTGCTGGGACAGGGACGCTCCCAACGCTCGCTGTGGTTGTGCGCCATGTCTGAGAGGGAAGAGGAGGAGTCCCCCGACTCGATGGAGCAGGGTGAGAGCAAAGTTTCCCTCCCACAGCACAGCAGAGGGGCTGTCGGGGCGGTCAGCGTGGGGCCGAGCGCGGTGGCAGGGGGAGGCAGTGCCTGCGATGCCCCTTCCTCGCCACGGCCCCCAGCCCTTCCCCTCAGCCCCTCAGGGACGGAGCAGGCCCCGGGGGACAATCCCCCAGGGACGCTTCCCCCGGCCCCGCAGAGGTGCTCATTCCCGCCGGCATTTGCTCTCTCCCCTCCAGCGTGCGTGCTGTGCAGCCGGGCAGTGGCGGACCCGGTTCAATACTGAAGACTTCTGTGCCCATTTCTTTTGTCTGGTGAGTGCCCCGGGGCTCCCTCCAGCTCACTGACAGGCACTCCCGGCCACGCTCTCCTCATCAGCTCCTCCTCTCTTCTCTTCTGTAGATTTTTGCCAGTGAGCTTTTTTACTGGCAGGACGAGGAATCAGGGGTGCTGACATCTGACCCTGACGAACTTTGCCTCACAGTTTTGCGGACAGCGCGGAAGGTGAGGACCTGACATTTGTGTCAGGAGAGGTTTGGGGGAGCTTAGCCCAGAGCCCAAGAAAGAAATCCCAGCCCCTGCAAACATCTCCGGGACTAAAGCCTTGCTCCCAGCAGCTCCACAGTGGCTCCAGCCCAGGAGCCTCGTGCGCCGGGCAGATCTGTGGGCTGTGGCCCAGCAGCGGCCACATCCTGCACCCTGCCCAGAGGCGTGGGGCTGGCTGGTGAGGCCCTGAGGCTCCGCTGATGGGGGCTGCTCTGCTCTTTCTAGAAATGCTTCATCTGTGGTGAGAGCGGGGCCGCCATCACCTGCTGCCGGGAGGGCTGCGACCGCAGCTTCCATCTGCCCTGTGCCACGGAGGGTGAATGCATCACCCAGTACTTTTTTCTGCACGGGTACCTGCTCTCCCCTCCTCACCCCCACCGGGGAAGGACCCAGCACTTTTCACCTCACCCATCCCTTCCCTCTTCCCCCCCAGCTCCTGCAGGGAGCACCGCCCAGAGCAGGAGGTGGAGGCAGCTCCGGAGAACAACACCGAATGTCTCATCTGCCTGGAGCCTGTGGAGGACAGAAAGTCCTACCACACCATGGTGTGCCCCGCCTGCAAACATGCCTGGTTCCACCGGGGCTGCATCCAGGTAGGAGCCGTTCCCTCGCCCCCGGGACATGGCAGGCTCTTGGCAGCACCAGGGCCTCACTCCTGCTCCTTTTGTTTCCGCTGCAGGGCCAGGCTGTGTGCGCTGGTATGTCCTTCAACTGCCCCCTCTGCAGAAAACAAGCGTGACTTTCTCGTGGACATGCTCACAATGGGCATCCGAATCCCCTTGAGGTTGGTGTCCTGCCAGCTCACAGGACAGGAGGCTGCAAGCCCTGTGCCATGCCAGGGGCTGCCCCTGCAGTCTTGGCCCTCTGCTGTCCTGTCAGCCTGGGCTTCAGCTTCAAGGAGGAGCTGTAAACCGGGCAGCGGGGAGGAGCAGGGCTGCCCTGCATCAGCCTTATGCAGAGGCAGCAGGGGCTCAGCGATTTCCCTTTCTCCATCAGAAATCCATCACGGGACAACGGGCCTCCAGACGAAGCACTAATCCAGAGGCACAGCCGCTGCGACGCCCGCGAGTGCCTTTGTCCTGGAGGCAGGGAGCAGGCAGAGGAACGGGGGTAAGTTGCCAAAGTGGCACCCTGGGCTCTGCACGGGATCTCTCTGTCGCCAAGAGCTCGAAGTGGAAGGACTGAGAACAGGAGCTCTGCCGCACAATCCCGTGCTGCGGTCAGTTTGTCCTCACAGCCATGAACCCTTTTGCTTCCCCAGGCCCTGGGAACTACTGCTGTGCAGCTCCTGCGCTGCCGAGGGCACCCACCGGCGCTGCTCCAACTTGAGGACCAGCTGGGAGTGTGAGAGCTGTGCTGGCCAGGGCACCAGTAAGAGGCAAAGCACCTTCATGCCCCTGGGCTGGGGCCAGGGCCCAGGCAAGGCCTGGCAGCGGGTGCCCAGGCTGGGCTTAGCAGAGCCCCTCTGCTCCAGGAGGGCTGGGGCACCGCTATGTCCTCTCCACAGTGGCCTCTGTGCCTGTGACCTTCCTGCTTCCCCTTACAGCCTCCAGTGACAGGTCAGAGCTCGCTGGCTCTGGCACTGGTAGCCGGTCAGGATCGGGGTCATCCCATGACTTGACAGCCCCAGAGAGCAGCAGCCCCAGCACTGGTAGCCAGGTGGCATCAGGGCCATCCGACGACTCCCCAGTGCTTCAGGACAGCAGCAGCTCCAGCTCACCTGGGCCCGACCGCAGGCAACGACGCTCCCAGGTGCAACGTCAGGCCCAGACACCCTACAGCCGGCCCAGAACATGCCGGGAGAGGAGCTGCGTGCCAGCACCAAGTGCTGAGAGCAGCACCCCCGGCCAGGCAGCGCTGGGGACGTCCCACATCTCCCCAGTACCGGAGAGCAGCAGCCCCAGCACTGGTAGCCAGGTGGCATCAGGGCCATCCCAAGACTCCCCAGTGCTTGCGGGCAGCAGCAGCTCGAGCCGCCGTGGGCCTGCACGGATGAGGGACCGCTCCCGTGTGGAACGTCGGGCCCAAAACCCTTACAGCCGGCGCAGACGCGGGACCAGCCGTGTGTCATCCCCACGTGCTGGCCCTGATCCCCCTCCACCGGCGCAATAAAGTTGCCCGTTGATCTCTGCCCTGGGACACTCCACGCTCATTTGTTGGCTTCTGCCTCCTGCTCTCCCTTTCTCGAGGGGCAGCGTTAGGGGCTGGGCCCAGAGCGTTTTCTTCCCCCGGGGCGTGGCAGCCCCTTGCCCACACCTCCCTCCTTGCGGGCTGGCCTTGGCCGGCTGCCCAGCGCCATGGCCCTGTGCTTCGGGCCTCGCTGGACCCGCAGCCGGCTCAGTCTCCCCGGGGAAGGTTCACACCAGTGGCAAAGCTACTTTTCTTTACAAGTTCTGCTCAGTGTCACGGCTGCAGTTGTGACATGGAGATTGCTGTAGATGGTCTTGTGACAGTAGCCGAAGGGCATTCCCCTTGCCCAGTTCCGGGTCCTGTTGCCCACCCTGATTGCTGCTGCTGTACCAGACCCATCCAAACACACCATCAGCTCAGGCCACACAGAAGGTCCTAGGAAGGAATGTTGTCCCCGGCCTTCACCAGCCCTTGGCAGCCTGTTCAGCCCAAGAGCAAACCTGGGGCTCTGCGCTTGCTCAGCCCCTTGTCGTGCTTTGAACTCGCCCGGCAGCCAAACCCCACGCAGCCAATCGCTCACCCTCCCCCTGCCCGGGAAATGGGGGACCCATTGGAGGGACAAAGGGAAACTCATGGGTTGAGATAAGAAACAGTTTAGTAATTGTAGTAAAACAATAACAATGATAGAAAGTACAAACGGGTAACGCACCCTGTGATTGCTCACCACCCGCCGCCTGATACCCAGCCCCTTCCCAGCCAGCGATCCCCAAAAACCGAGACCCCACAATCACAATCCCAGATGCAAGAGAGAACCTCCTGCTTCCCAGCCGCCCCTCCTTGACATCCTGAGCATGACGTTACAGGATATGGGATATTCCACTGGATAATTTGGTGCTCTGGCTGTGCCTCCTCACAGCTTCCTGTACACCTGCGCATGGACAGGACGTCGGGAACTGGAGAGACCTCGATCTCCTACAACAATCCCTGTATTATCAGCATTCTTCTCATAGCAAATCCCACACTGAATCCAAAACACAGCGCTATTCTAGCTACTAAGAAGAAAAATTAACTCTATCCCAGCTGAAACCAGGACAGGCTCCACCCCTTACGTTCTACCATTTACATATCATTTACGTTAGGCTCAGGTTTCCAATACATTCTAACGAATCCCCATCCAATTCCCTGGTCTCAAGTGTATCTCCACAGGTCTCACTCCCTTTGTCTATGGGCCATCCCTCCAAAATGTGTAGTGAGATAATTTAGTCCATAACTTCGGCTTCCATCTGTCATGACAGTCTTTTAAGGCAGGAGCGATGAGGCGGAGTTGGCTCCGTCGGTGGAGCGGGTGACCTTGGGCTCAGAGGGACGATGGCGTGAAGTCTCTGCTACAAGTGGAGCTGGTGCATCTGGCGCGGTCCCTGCTCACAGTCTGCAGGCTGAAGATGTCCATCTCCAGGGCGTTGCTGGGCACCAGCTGCTGAAATCAGTCCTGAACCTACCAAAGTTCAACAATTTCATTAATGTGATGCCATTAGTGTAAGATCTATCACCCATAACGATGACGCGACGCAATAACTGCTTATCACAGAATTATTCAGGTTGGAAAAAGACCCTTGGGATCATCGCGTCCAACCATCAGCCCAACTCTACAAAGTTCTCCCCTACACCATATCCCTCAACATCTCATCCAAACGACCCTTAAACACATCCAGGGATGGGGACTCCACACCCTCCCTGGGCAGCCTATTCCACTGTCTGACCACTCTTTCTCTGAAAAATTTTTCCCTAATATCCAGTCTGAACCTCCCCTGTTGCAGTTTAAAACCATTCCCTCTTGTTCTATCGCTAATCACCTGGGAGAAGAGACCAGCACCAAGCTCTCTACAATGTCCTTTCAGGGAGCTGTAGAGAGTGATGAGGTCTCCCCTCAGCCTTCTCCTCCTCACATTAAACAGTCCCAGCTCCTCCAATCGCTCCTCACAGGATTTATTCTCCAGGCCCTTCCCCAGCCTCGTTGCCCTCCTCTGCCCTCGCTCCAGCTCCTCAAGATCTCTCTCGTACTGAGGTGCCCAAAACTGGACAGAACACTCCAGGTGTGGCCTCACCAGTGCAGAGCACAGGGGGACTATCACCTGCCTGCTTCTGCTGGTCACACTATTTCTAATACAAGCCAGGATGCCGCTGGCTTTCTTGGCCACCTGGGCACACTGCTGGCTCATGTTTAGCTGTTTGTCAATTAGAACCCCCAGATCCTTCTCTTCCAGACAGCTCCAGCCACACCTCCCCAAGCCTGTAGCCATGCAGGGGGTTGTTGTGGCCCAAGTGCAGGACCTGGCACTTGTCCTTGTTGAAGCTCATCTCGTTAATGTTGTCCCACTGATCCAATCTATCCAGGTCTCTCTGTAGAGCCTCCCTGTCCTCATGCAGATTGACACTCCCGCTTAACTTGGTGTCATCTGCGAATTTACTGATGATACACTCTGTGTCCTTATCAAGATCATCAATAAAGATGTTGAACAGAAATGGTCCCAACACCGAGCCCTGAGGAACACCACTTGTGACCGGCCGCCAGCTGGATTGAGCTCCACTGACCACCACTCTCTGGGACCGTCCATCCAGCCAGTGCTTGACCCAGCAGACCGTTCGCTCCTCCAGGCCATGGGCAGACAGTTTTTCTGTGACAATTCTGTCGAATGCTTTTCAAAAATCCAGGTAGACAATAGCCACAGCCTTTCCCTCATCCAAGAGTCGGGTCATCTTGTCATGGAAGGAGATCAGGTTTGTCAGGCAGGACCTGCCTTTCATAAACCCATGATGACTAGGCCTGATCCCCTGGTTGTCCATTATATGACTTTTAACAGCACTCAAGATGACCTGCTCCATGACCTTCCCTGGCACCGAGCTCTATAGTTTCCTGGATCCTCCTCTCTGCCTCTCTTGTAGATGGGTGTCACATTTGCCACCTTCCAGTCCAATGGGACCTCCCCAGTTAGACACGACTTCAGGTAGATCATGCACAGCGGCTTGGCGAGCACATCTGCCAACTCCCTCAGCACCCCTGGGTGTAACCCATCCGGTCCCACAGACTTGTGTGCATCCAAGTGGTGTAGCAGGTCTCTGAGCACTTCCTCTGTAATTGTGATGACCTCATTCTGCTTCCCCTCCCCATCTCCCAGCTCATGAGGCTGGGTGTCCAGGGAACAGCCAGTTCCACTGCTAAAGACTGAGGCAAAGTAGGCGTTGAGCACCTCAGCCTTTTCCTCATCCTTAGTTACCATGTTTCCCTCTGCATCCAGTAAAGGAGGGAGGTTTTCCCTAATCCTCCTTTTGCTCATTTATATATATATATATATTTATAGAAATATTTTTTGTTATCTATAACAGCTGTAGCCAGGTTGTGCTCTAGCTGCGCTAAATGCCACAAGTGGTCCTTCCTTCCAACTTCTCCAGGACAAGAAAAAAGAAAACCCTGATGTGCTTTACCTGGTCCACAACAGCTTGGTTGGCATTTGCAGCTTCTGGCATCACTTGGCAGCTCCATTTGCAGTGGGACGGGTCTCCTTGGCTCCTGGCTTCACAGCAAATCGGTCATCCAAAGCCCCAGCAGGTCCAGTACCTCTCCGGCAGGGCACTTGCAAACACCAACATCTGGTTCTGTGATTTGAAGCAAAGGAGAGGAAGATTAAAAACCAACAGCTGTAAGTGGGACACAGGGAAGGGACAAACCCAGCCCGTGACATGCATTTCAGCCTCAGCCCACAGGAGCCCCAGGCACAGTCACGGCAGCTACAAAGCACCACAGCGTGTTCAGAAGCAGTGCTGGGGAAGGAGCAGCTTGCTTTCTTTATGCCTTGTGAAGCACTGAAGGGACAAGCTGGTCTCCTTGCCACTGCCAGGCCACCGGGTGCAGCTCCCTGCAGCACACGGGCTGTGCCAAGAGGTGCTGGGGCAGCCTGAAGGCACCAGCTCTGCTGGGCGAGGAATTTACAATGTGAGCCGGCATCAAGAAAAAAGGCAAAGTGCAACGTGGCTTTACCTGCTCTGGGCACTTGCTTTCACAGGCTTAATACAACCATGCAACAGCCACAATTGCAGTGAGCCAGCAGTGTGCCCAGGTGGCCAAGAAGGCCAATGGCATCCTGGCTTGTATCAACAATAGCGTGGCCAGCAGGGACAAGGAAGGGATCTTACCCCTGGACTCGGCACTGGTGAGGCCGCCCCTCGATGAGTGGGTTCAGTTTTGGGCCCCTCACTCCCAAAAGGCCATTGAATGACTCGAGCGTGTCCAGAGAAGGGCAACGGAGCTGGTGCAGGGTCTGGAGCACAGGTCTGATGGGGAGCGGCTGAGGGAACTGGGGGGGTTTAGTCTGGAGAAGAGGAGGCTGAGGGGAGACCTCATCGCCCTCTACAACGCCCTGAAAGGAGGGTGCAGAGAGGGGGGATGAGTCTCTTGAGCCAAGGAACAAGCGCTAGGACAAGAGGGAATGGCCTCAAGCTGTGACAGGGCAGGGTCAGACTGGCTCTTAGGAAGGATTTCTTTGCAGAAGGGGTTGTTGGGCGTTGGAATGGGCTGCCCAGGGCAGGGGGGGAGTCCCCATCCCTGGAGGGGTTGAAGAGTCGGGTTGACCCAGCGCTGAGGGATCTGGTGGAGTTGGGAACGGTCAGGGTGAGGTTCATGATTGGACTGGAGGAGCTTCAAGGGCTTTTCCAACCGAGATGATTCTGTGACTCTCTAACCCTTGCACACATCCTGTCTCCCTGGGAACTAACCCTACGCTCGCCCTCCTTCACTTAACTGTCCCCTGGAGCCCACAGAAACATTTCAAGGCCTACAAACACCTGGTATGAAATGAAAACCAAGGTCAGATATCAAGTGCAACCCTTCCTGGGGATGCACGCCCAACAAGAACCATCTCTCATTATGGTCATAATCCAGGTAAGCCTGAAACAGCTGCTCTTGAGGAAAGCAGCAATACAAGGAGCTCCTCCCCAGCACATCGCTCCCAGAGCCCTGCTTGGTCCCCGGGCAGGGCAGGGGCTGCTGCCAGCATGGGCTCCCTGCCCTCCCAAACTCCCCCCTCGACAGTCCCACTTGCCCCAAGTCTACGTACAGGTTCATCTGGCAACGTCACAGCAACAGCAGCTGCCTTTCCAGTCAAATAAATTCATCTAGAAGAGGAAAGGCAGCTAGCATCTGCTCCCTGGCACAGCTTGCAGCAGACAGCAATATTGCCACATTTTACGTGTTTTATAATGCTTTTTTCTCTTCCTTTCACTCCTCATAAAGCAGACTGCATGGGCCATCAGCAGGATCAGCACAGAAACATGGAAAAATTTAGGAGGAAGAGACTTTGGATGTCTCTGGTCCAACCCCTCCGCACAAAATGGACAATATCACAGTTAAAACAGATTGTGCAGGGATGCGTCCAGCAGTGTGAAATATCTCCCAGGATGCAGATTCCCCAACTCTCTGGATCACAACAAGCCTTTACCTGCCCTTAAAGTCACCAGACGTTTGTCCTCAGCTACAGCACAGGCCCCAAGAGATACTGTGTGTTGTCACCCTGCAGCCTTTGTTCTGGCCGTTAACCTCAGCACGTGCCTTCAAAGTCCTTGGCTCCTGGAAAAGAAGAGAAAGTCTCCTGGTCTGGGTGGTTTTTGTTTGTAAGAAGCCCACTGCTGAACTACTGCCTGAGACCAAAATGCCAGCTGCTTCACACCACAGACGAAAGGCAGTGTACAGCAGAAAGGCACTGAGGTCATCTGCCTTGGGCATACGAGTGCCAGAAGATGTGCAACGGACCAACAACCCCATGGGAATAAAAGCAGCCTGTTTGAGCAGCCTTTACCTTTGGCCCTGCACATCTAGTAAGATACCTACCTCTTCTTCCTGGTCTCTTGCAGTCCACCAGCACCAAGAAGTCCCCGGATACAACATGTCAAACAAGCTGAGCCTTAAGGTGGAAGAACCACCAGGGCTCTCAAAACTGATGACAACACGGAGCTGGTAAAAGAACAGTTCAGTGCCACTGTTTTAAGGAACTGCTAGCTCTTTAACTAGCAGCAGGAGACACCGTATGGGCTGGGTTATCCAACATCCTCCCACGACAAGCCTTTGCACCTTGCTCTGAAAAAGCTGGTTGTACCCAGCACATGGGTTCAACAAAGCTTCACCTCCACCCAGACTGGCAGCTCTGTGCTCCTTGGGGTGGGGAGGCAGGTGATGGTGGTACGAGGGTCATCCCTGTGGCAACACTGCAAACGGCAGTGAGCATGGCTAGCACAGCCTAAAGCCCCACAGCTGCAGTGATGTTTGAAAGGGTACTTCATTCAGCCCTGTTGCTACTACAAGGTGAACAGGTACCACTTGCCTTTAAATAGGGGTGATTGCAGCAAATGGGTGCAGACTCCTGTCTGCTCCAAGCAGATGAGGTGCTCTGAAGTGCTAACGGCTGCCTCGGGGCCTTTTCAGTAAGAAGCCCTTGGAGACACAGGCTGCCAGGCTTGTGCCAGCCAGAAGAGGAGAGGTCAGCATGTCAGTGATCCTGGCTGAACTGGCTCTCGTCACAAAGTCAGGAGGAAGAGTTTCATTTTTTTGGTGCTACATCTCTTTGTGCTTCCCTTTCCCAGAAAAGCTAAAGGTGGTCGTTGGAGCAGTAACACAGAAAGGGCACGTCCCAGTCTCAGTCAGGGTCACCTACGTTATAGGAATGGTAAGGTCTGGTCCCCCAACGCCACCCGGAGCTCCCTGCAGTGGTAGGAGGGGGTTAACTGGGAAGCACCGATGCCTGTTCCACTTCCAGGTCTGTCAGCTGAGTACAGACAGAGCAAGTCAGAGATGGAAATCCAGACAGACAGCTGCTTGGACAAACCAAGGTGTTTCAGCCAGAAAACATCGAAGAGAGGCCAGAGTCCCAAAGAACCTGATAGTAGAGCATGTGGTAAATGGGCTGATGGAAAGGAGGAAAAGGGTTCCTGAAGTCCCCAAGCCCCACGAGGCAGGAAACGTCAGAAAGCAGGCAGCATTCCTGAGAGTCAGGCCAGCTGTAAGTGAGCCCAGCTCATGGGCTCAGAAAAGCAGAGCTGTAGCTCGTACTGAGCGCCAAGATCTGCTCAGCTAAGATATGTCAAACACTCGATAAAACAGCAGCTCTGGTTTGTTTGGGTTGTTTTTTTCCACTGGATGAATAATCTTTTCTATCAGGATGCAGTCAGGAACCCAACTCCAGTGTGGCTGGGACAGCCTTTCCTCTGATCAGGAACCTGGAAATCTCAGCTCAGCCACTCACAAGTTTCTCGCTCGCAGGGACCTGCTTATAACAGCGCAGCAGATTAAACACAACAAGCAGTCACTGCAAAAATCAGGGAAAACCAGAGCTGCTGCTTGCCAGCAGAGCATTTTAATGGAGGGAGCAGAGCAAAGGATCCTCCTTTCACTGATCCCTTCAAAGTATGCAACTGCTTTCCATCACTCATCTCCACCCAGACTGAGAAGGCTGAAGGGGTTCATTCCTTCCTGCAGTCAGGGCCAAATAACGGGCACTTGTCACCACACATCTGCACTTGGGACTTGCCCACATCTGACTGACACAACCACTGCAACAACACAGCGCAACATCCAAAGTCTGTCCTAACACTCGATAACCACGCCTAGAGGGCACAGCTCATGGAACAGCAGGGCCAGCCCTGAAACAGAGATCTGCCCAGGGCATGGGGGAGAACGGGGAGGAAGATGCAGGGCTGGAAGCACTGGGTTCCTGAAGCTCACAGCAGCACGGATGCAATCTAGACAAAAAGCTCTGCCTGCTGCATTCCCATCGAGTAATTAGCGGGAGGTTTAGCTTTCTGTATTTGTAAGGTTGTCCTGTGCCTTGCTAGAATATGGCTTGCTAGAGGGGTATGTCTCGTGCAGATCTGCAGTAGGGGATGTCCCAATTCACTCAGCCCCGGCAAATCAAAGCTGTATCCTAAGGACAGAAAGCAGAGCTGAGCTGAGAGATGGGACCACTGTGAAAGCCACTGCCTGACGTCCAGGACCGAAGAGCAGAGGTCTCCAGTCTCCATCACAAGGGGCCACTCCCAAAGTGCCTCCTACCTTCTGGTCAGTAAAGCCGTAACTTACAGACCGGTGACAGCTTTGAGAAAGGGTCCGAAACCTCCACTACGAACAGCACACGAGCCCCAGATGTCTTCAGCACAGGGTTGGCTGGATTATTCACAGCCAGGGAATCAGCTAAATGCAGTTTAACTCATCTGCCTGCTTAATCTAGAGCACTTTTAAATCCCCATACACTGATCCAAGGTGCCAGAGGTATTTTAAGCCTTGAGAGCCCAAGATGCTAAACACTGGTTAAGAAAGCAATTTTAAACGTACAAATCGAATTTCCTTCAGTGCTTCAGTAACTGTGAATGAACTGCTCATCCATCCTGGCTACCAGCTCTTGCTACAAGGAGGATTCATTCGGCTCCATCTTGCTTAAAATACTGAGCTGAATCAGCAGATCCTGTCCTGGAGGAACAGGTGACCCTGCCCTGAACCTCTCTGCATCACACAGCCCCAATTTGTCTCTGCAGATTAAGGGCCAGAAGCAAAACAGAAACAGGACAAAGAATCAACTGACATAAACTCCTGGATTTGGAGGCCTGGTATCCCCGTCCCTAAAGACACGTCCAAAGACACCTGGGCTAAAGGAGTGTTCCTTCAAGTACAAGAGGTAATACAGTAAACCCCCTTGTTTTCTCTGGGCTTTGGTCACCAGAGGGCTGCCCACCAGCCCCTGGACAGAAGAGCACACATCCTAATTAAAGGCAACATGTAAAAGCCCAAAGCAACAAGGTGGCATCTGGCAAGTGACAAAGATACAGCAGCTTTGGGGAACAGTTCTTTGAAGGGAAAGCCAGAGTTGACAGGCATCCCCGCTGGAAGGCTCTTACAGAGGAGAGTGTTAAACAGCGTCAACTGGCAGGTTTAAGCATTGTCTGGGAAATGTCAAACACTGCCAAGATACCACAGAGCTCTCTGCAGCCAAGCCCCAGCGAGGGACTCCTGTGGGCTCATCTCTGAGAACACAGACTGATGGGCCACCAGCCCTGCCCACAGAAAACACCTTATTAGCAGCTGGTGCAGAGAGTACAGCGCCCTCAAAACCACCAAACCAGCCAGGTCAGCCCACCCAGACACCCAGCATCTCCCCGCGTGCAGCACCTGCAGCCACATCTGCAGCCCAGCCCTGCTGTCAGGAGTCCTCTCGGACTGGTCGGGTCACTGCCCTGTATGTGGGGGTGCTGATGTCACCGTGGTCATGGAAACCTGCCAAGGGTGTCCCTGCCCATATATGGGGTGTGATGTCACTGTGGCCATAGTGTCCCACCAAGGGTGTCCCTGCCCATATATGGGGGTGCCGATGTCACAATGGCCACTGTGACCCACGGGGACAAGCCTATAAAAAGGATCGCTGGGCTCCAGCCGTGTGTCAGTGCGACCTGGGAGGTGAGGAGAGGGCAGAGGAGGGATGGGGCTTGCAGGGGGCTGACGGAGGAGGAGGGGTCCCACACCTCGGGGCACTGGGGCTGTGCTGAGAGCTGACCCGCGCCCCGTTTCTCCCTCAGAGTTAGCCGAGGAGCATCTGGGAGAGACACCCCGGTGCTGCTGGGACAAGGACACTCCCAACGCTCGCTGTGGTGGTGCACCATGTCTGAGAGGGAAGAGGAGGAGGCCCCCGACTCGATGGAGGAGGGTGAGAGCAAACTTTCCGTTTCACAGCACAGCAGAGGGGCTGTCGGGGCAGTCAGCGTGGGGCCAAGCGTGGTGGCAGGGGGAGGCAGTGCCTGCGATGCCCCTTCCTCTACACGGTCCCGAGCCCTTCCCCTCAGCTCCTCAGGGATGGAGCAGGCCCTTGGGGACAACCCCTCAGGGACGCTTCCCCAACCCCGCAGAGGTGCTCATTCCCGCCGGCATTTGCTCTCTCCCCTCCAGCGTGCATGCTGTGCGGCCGGGCAGCGGCGGACCCGCTTCTCTGTGGGCCAAAAATCAAGATTGAAGAGTTCTGTTCCCATTTCTTCTGCCTGGTGAGTGCCCTGGGGCTTCCTCCAGCTCGCTGACAGGCACTCCCGGCCATGCTCTCCTCATCAGCTCCTCCTCTCTTCTCTACTCTTCTGCAGATTTTTGCCAGTGAGCTTTTTTACTGGCAGAACGAGGAATCAGGGATGCTGGTATTTATCACTGAGGACCTTGCCCACACAATCGAGCGGGCAGCGCAGAAGGTGAGGACCTGACAAGGTCAAGGACATTTGTGTCAGGAGAGGTTTGGGGGAGCTTAGCCCAGAGCCCAGGAAAGAAATCCCAGCCCCTCCAAGCAGCTCCAGCACAAAAGCCTTGCTCCCAGCAGCTCCACAGTGGCTCCAGCCCAGGAGCCTCGTGCACCGGGTGGATCTGTGGGCTGTGGCCCAGCAGCGGCCACATCCTGCACCCTGCCCAGAGGTATGGGACTGGCTGGGGAGGCCCCGAGGCTGCCACTGATGGGGGCTGCTCTGCTCTTTCCAGCAATGCTTCGTCTGTGGTGAGAGCGGGGCCGCCATCACCTGCTGCCAGGAGGGCTGCGACCGCAGCTTCCATCTGCCCTGTGCCACGGAGGGTCAATGTATCACCCAGTACTTCCTTCCGCACAGGTACCTCGTGTCTCCTCCTCACCCCCACCGGGGAAGGGCCCATCACTCCTCACCCTCACCCATCCATTCTCTTTTCCCCCCCCAGGTCCTTCTGCAGGGAGCACCGACCACAGCAGGAGGTGGAGGCGGCTCCGGAGAACACCGACTGCCTCATCTGCCTGGACCCTGTGGAGGACAGAAAGTCCTACCACACCATGGTGTGCCCCGCCTGCAAACACGCCTGGTTCCACCGGGGCTGCATCCAGGTAGGAGCCGTTCCCTCATGCCCAGGACATGACAGGCTCTTGGCAGCACCAGAGCCTCACTCCTACTCTTGTTTCCGCTGCAGGGCCAGGCTCGGTACGCTGGTACTACTACCTTCAGCTGCCCCCTCTGCAGAGACAAGCAGGACTTTCTTATGGACATGCTCACAATGGGCATCCGAATCCCCTTGAGGTTGGTGTCCTGCTGGCTCACAGGACAGGAGGCTGCAAGCCCTGTGCCATGCCAGGGGCTGCCCCTGCAGTCCTGGCCCTCTGCTGTCCCATCAGTCCCCAGGCTTCAGCTTCACAAAGGAGCTGTATACCGGGCAGGGGGGAGGAGCAGGGCTGCCCTGCATCAGCCTTATGCAGAGGCAGCAGGGGCTCAATGATTTCCCTTTCTCCATCAGAAATCCATCACGGGACAACGGGCCTCCAGATGAAGCACTAATCCAGAGGCACAGCCGCTGCGACGCTCGTGAGTGCCTTTGTCCCAGAGGCAGGGAGCAGGCAGAGGAACGGGGGTAAGTTGCCAAAGCAGCACCCTGGGCTCTGCACGGGATCTCTGTGTCGCCAAGAGCTCGAAGCGGAATGACCGAGAACAGGAGCTCTGCCGCACAATCCTGTGCTGTGGTCAGTTTGTCCTCACAGCCATGAACCCTTTTGCTTCCCCAGGCCCTGGGAACTGCTCCTGTGCAGCTCCTGCGCTGCCGCAGGCACCCACCGGCGCTGCTCAAACTTGAGGACCAGCAGGACCAGCTGGGAGTGCGAGAGCTGTGCTGGCCAGGGCACCGGTAAGAGGCAAAGCACCTTCATGCCCCTGGGCTGGGGCCAGGGCCCAGGCAAGTCCTGGCAGCGGGTGCCCAGGCTGGGCTTGGCAGAGCCCCTCTGCTCCAGGAGGGCTGGGGGCACCACTCTGGCCTCTCCACAGTGGCCTCTGTGCCTATGACCTTCCTGTTTCCTCTTACAGCCTCCGGTGACATCTCAGAGCTCGCTGGCTCTGGCACTGGTAGCCAGTCAGGATCCGGGTCATCCCACAGCTCACCAGCACAAGACAGCAGCAGCCCCAGCAGTGGTAGCCAGGCGGCACCGGGGCCATCCCATGACTCCCCAGCGTATGGGGGCAGCAGCAGCTCCAGCTCACCTGGGCCCGACCACACACGACGCCGCTCCCGTGTCCAACGTCGGGCCCAGACACCCTACAGACGGCCCAGAAGACATCAGGAGAGGAGCCGTGCGCCAGCACCAAGTGCTGAGAGCAGCACCCCCGGCCAGGCAGCGCTGGGGACGTCCCACGGCTCCCCAGTACCGGAGAGCAGCAGCCCCAGCACCGGTAGCCAGGCAGCATCAGGGCCATCCCATGACTCCCCAGTGCTTCAGGGCAGCAGCAGCTCGGGCTCACCTGGACCCGACCACAGGCAACGCCGCTCCCGGGTGCAACGTCAGGCCCAGACGCCCTACAGCCGGCCCAGAAGACGCCGGGAGAGGAGCCGTGCGCCAGCACCAAGTGCTGAGAGCAGCACCCACAGCCAGGAAGTGCTGGGGATGTCCCACGGCTCCCCAGTACCGGAGAGCAGCAGCCCCAGCACTGGTAGCCAGCTGCCAGCAGAGTCCTCCTGCCCCTCTCCAGCGCCTGAGAGTGGCAGCCGCTCCAGATGCCGTGGGCCCGTGCGGATGAGGGACCGCTCCCGTGTGGAACGTCGGGCCCAAAACCCTTACAGCCAGCTTGGACGCAGACGCGGGACCAGCCATGCGCCGTCCCCACGTGCTGGCCCTGATCCCCCTCCATCGGTGCAATAAAGTTGGCCGTTGATCTCTGCCTTGGGACACTCCACGCTCATTTGTTAGCTTCTTCCTCCTCTTCTTCTTTTCTCGAGGGGCAGCGTTAGGGGCTGGGCCCAGAGGGTTTTCTTCCCCCGGGGCCTGGCAGCACCTTGCCCACACCTCCCTCCTTGCGGGCTGGCCTTGGCCGGCTGCCCAGCGCCATGGCCCTGTGCTTTGGGCCTCGCTGGACCCGCAGCCGGCTCTGTCTCCCCGGGGAAGGTTCACACCAGTGGCAAAGCTATTTTTCTTTACAATTTCTGCTCAGTGTCATGGCTGCAGTTGTGACATGGAGATTGCTGTAGATGGTCTTGCGACAGTAGCCCCAGCGAGGGACAAAATAAAACCCAACCAGTGCAGCAGCGAGACAGCTGTCCCAGGTGTAGAGATCTTCAAAGCCCTGAAATAAATACGCTTGCCTCTGGCTTCCAGCTGCATGGCATTGCTTTATAGCACCTTACACAAAACCCACAATAAAATACCTCCAACAAGTTACCAAACAGCATTAAGGTTGTCCACAGGATCAGGCATTGGCTTCTAAACCCCCCATTCTTTGGTACCTTCAGCAAACCGCCAGCTCTGATTCAGCCCTCGGTTGGTTTCTGAAAGGGTGACAAAAGCAGCTTCAGCAAGATCAGAGTCAGACCACAAAATCTGCTTCCTTTAGAGATCAGGCCCTGCTGTCTCTGAGCAGCTCAGATCCCCCAACAGCCGCTGGGTCTGCAGGAACTGAACAGCTCGAGTCTGACCAGGGGATGAGGCAAAGCCTGGGGAAGAAGGGCAGCTGTGAAACAGTCTGACAGAGAAGAGGGGACAGAGAAAATGTGGGGCAATAGAGCTTCCCAAGGAGATTAAAAGAATCAGGGCTTCGTGAACCCAATCCATGAACTAGAGGTTTTGTATCTGTACAGATGTTACTGTACTCGGAATGGCAGAACACTACAATCCACTGCCCAGGGGGAACAGAGAAGCTTTGGAGAGGAGCACAGAGCACAGCGCTGCCAACTCTTTAACAGCCAGCAGAGCACACCTCCTCCCGGGGGGGGGGGCAGCTCTAACTGCCACACTGCTGCAGTGAGGACAGGGGAGGAGAGTCAGGACAGCTGCAAAAAGTTCATGAGACTTCTCAAAGGGGAAAAAAAGGAAAGAGAAAATAACGAAGATCTTTTTACCAGGCTGTCTGTGACAAGAGCCATCAAAACATGGGAGTGGGTGATGGACAGCTGGGGAGAACAGTCAGGATTCGACAAACCAGTTCAGACAGCATGAAATCAGAATGAGAAGGAACATTCATCAAAAAAATCACTTCGTATTCTGCTTTGCCCGAGAGGTACCTCTGTGTCACAGGGTAAATATCCCATTCTGCTGCCCAGGGCCAGACCAAGACCGCTCCTTTCCCGAAGGCGACTGCCACAGCCCCGAGGCAGGGTGACCATGGACACCATCTCTTCTCCAGCTGGTGAACCTGGGGAAGAGCAGCTCCCTCTGCTCCCACGCACTGACTTTGGCAGGTATTCGAGTGGGCTGTGCTGCTCACGGTCATGTATGGCAGGCTGGGCTCATGGGCTTGTCAGAGCCCCAGCGGGAGCTAAATCCAAAGCTCAGCCACCCCGACCTTCCTCATCGGCTCTGGTTTCATAGAGGTAATGCGAGTTTTGAAAATAACTCCACACAACTCAGCTTTTGTGCCAGGGATCCCATCTTCAGTAGGGTTTTCCCTCTTTCCTTAAGGAAAAAGGAAAGGGCAGGGGGGAGACGGAGCAACTTGTTTCCCATCCGCGGGGAGCATTTGCTCAGCCCTCCAGCACTGGCAGGCAAATTATCTCTTGGTGCGAGGGCACAGAGTTCAGCACAGTTCTGCCAGCAAAGAGCTTGGCCCAGGACTCCCTTCTTGATCCCTGCTTTCTAACAAGCATCCCACTGCTGAGCCAGGATTCAGAAAAGGGGCACCCACACAGCTGAGGAGGCCCAGGCCCCCACTCCCTCCTCCTGCCTTCCACAGCAGACCTAACACCCAGGAAAAATAAGATCTGGGAGTCATCACACATAACATCTCCTTTATTCCTTACAGCTGACCCTGTTCTTTGCCCCATGGCATTATGGTCAAAATACAAGGTAATTAGCATCCCCCCTGTGGGTACATTCTCCACAAGGTTTTGAAGGGCAGCTCAGAAGCAGAGCTCCATCTAAATGGATCCAGTTCCGAGATCCACATCCCAAAGCTCAGTGGGAAGCGGGCAAGCCAAGTCTTGACAAAAAGTCAGTCTTGCCCAAGAAGCCACCTAGGACACAATTTCCGTGCCCTCTGCCCTGTGCTCTAGCAATTCCCTTTGTCACATCAAAGGGCTGCGATGTCTGACGGTGCAATTCGACAAACTGCTCCCTCTTGTTGCTTTACAGCACTCCTGCTGTCACAGTATTGCCTCCAAAGCTCTCTGTTTCCCAACGCGAGCAAGGCTGCCCCAGCAGTCAGACATCAGAGAACAGGTTTACCTGACGCTTTACAGTCAGCTCCGGCACAGATCAAGCCCTGCACACTTTATGGTGCTACTGGAAGCTCGTGGCTACGGTTCAGGTAGCTGTGCATTTGGACAGGCACAGCCTCGTCCCACCCATCACAGGTGTCACCAATTTCAGAGCTGTGGCTGCCCTGAACAAATACCAGACTCGGCCACAAGCACCACAGTAGCATAAAAGAGACAATCCCCGACCCAGAATAATCACGAACTGTGTTATCAGCATGAACTCAGATGAAGACGTCTAGTTTCCACCATGAACTACTTTATCCTTAAGGATCACAAAAACTGAGCGGACCACCTTCAGACAAAAGGCTAGAAAGGGACACCCTAAGACACAGTCAGAGCGACCCTGGCTGTAGTGAGGGAATAAACAAGTCAGACAGAAGCAAAACACCTCTGCCATTTACTTTCCAGAAATCCTCAACAACAGAGAATTCTTCCACTAACCGAGGGCTTTTCTACACAATGACCTCTGCAGCCTGGGGCCATGCAGCCGTGCATTCGAGCACATGCACACCCAGGGTGTGCAGGCTGGCAGCTGAAACCTTTGCATACTTCTCTCTTCATTGCTGCTGGAACATTTTGACTCCCCAACCCTACGCTCTGGTTCTGCAACAATTCCCCACACAGTCAAACTACAGCTTCAGGCACATCCCATTGCCTGCCCAGGATGGAATCCCCAAAGTGCCACTGCTCCCAATTCCATTTTTCCCGTAGGAAGCAATGGGATAGAGAGGAATGTGTGCAGGCACTTCAGCAATGCACACGGCCGAACCACACAGGAACAGCTGGTGTGATGTGGAAGGTGGTGAGACAGAAGCGAGACCTCTGGGGTTGTCAGCTGCCACTTCAACACCTGGGAATGACAGAAGTGGTAAAGGAGATTCTAACTGCTCTTAAAATACCAAAATACCAAACCTCTTCCAGCCAAAATACTGAGCTTCTCCGATAAGCTGGGGGTTAAAAACAATCCTGCCAAATCACTGATGATTTCATCCAATACACAGAGAGCTCGAGGCTGAAGCGTCTATTTTGCTTGACAAGCAAAGCAGACGCACTGAGAGGGAGGGAGTAAAACACATTAACTACAGACTGAGTGAGAGGGTATCAGAAAACATTCTGATTTCTCAGAAAACCTTCTTTACGATCTCAAAAGCGCATGCAAGGCACTTAGGGGGAATCTTTGGCTGGCTTCTCTTGCCAAAAACAACTGGAGGTTGACAAAACTCAGCACTATGGTGGGCCTGCACCTTCAGCACACACACAAACGTGTATTACCCCAAGGAAACAAGTCCCCCGCCCTCAGAGACCTGCAGGATGTGGGTTTGGTAGCCACTACATCCAAAGGCAGTGGTTAGAAACTGTAACCAAGGCATAGCCAAGACACCAATCAAATGCAATAAAATCACAGAGCAGTAAAAATTCAGCTTTGGTCTAGAAAAAACCCCACCACTATTCTGCACGGTATCACTAACGCTCAGGACAACATTTGAAGGCTCCACCAGATGCCAGATTTCTTTATCGTCACGCACGATGGAGAGCACTTCCCATCTTCAAAGCACACACGCACCGATGTGAAGGGATGTTGCCTGCAGGAAACGCGACCAGGGACACCCGGCACAGTGACTGCAACGCCAAGACAAGCAGTGACACGGGATGGGAACAGCTGGCCAGGGAGCAGCCCTGCAGGAACAGGCCTGGGAGCTGCAGGGAATCAGAAGCTGGATGCACACCGTGTCTCATAAAATGACAGCAAAGGTCCGCGGGATGTCCGAGCCGGAGCAGAGCCTCCAAGGCACGAGCAGCCACCCCTCAGCTCTGCCCAGCACTGAGGAGGCCGCTGGGCACTCGGCTCCACGGGAGCGAGCTCACGGGCTGAACGACCAGCAATCTAGGAAGTACCATGGACACGTAGGAGAAGTGTGGAGCCAACGGAGCCGTCCAGCCTTTGGAGGAACTGGGCTCTGCATTTCTGCAGCAGAGGACCAAAGAGACGGAACACAGCACAAAGACAGCCAGAGAGCTGAGGAGCGGCAGCTCTGCTGAACGCCGGCCGTGAGCGAGACGGGAAACAGCAGATTTCAACAGCAGCAGGGATGCTCCAGGTTAGAGCTCAGGGCAAACTTCCTAGTGTAAAGGCTGATGAAGCACTGGCAGAGGGTGCTTACAGGAGAGGTGGAGACTTTGAGGATTAAACCAACATCTTGCAAGAAGAACACGAGCACATCTGACCCTGCTTGAGGCCAGGAGGCCAGACGAGGGGACAGCCCACGGTTCTCAAACTCTGGGTCACAGGCTGGGGGGCCAAAAGCGGAGCCTTCACAGCAAGCTGTGTACGCACAGCAAGCTCGCTCCCAGCTACCCCAGAGCCTAAACCGGGAGGGATCCTAACTGACAGTCCTCTGCTCTAATTACAGGGCTAATTAACTTTACCACTCGAATGACTCAGGGTGAAAAACCCCACCACCATACACTATACCCCATGAAAGTTCTGTACATTCACTGGTGTTTATATAGCGCCTGCCTTCTGAGCACAACCACACTGGAAAATAACAGCAATAACAACTTCAGAACAGCAAGGAATGAGTATTTGTCACTGGTTATTTCACCCATGTACCATCGCTCAGTGTATTGCCTTTTCCTAGACTCTGGACCCCAAAAAATAATCCTTGAAAGATCCTAAAACGCCTCACAAGTGGAATTTGATGCAGAAGTAGTTACACCCCCGAGGTGAACGGCAGCGGTGTTAGTAACGATCAACATCCCAGCAGAACTCCCTGCAGGCTGGGATGAACCTGCTGCACCCAAGGGAGACACAAACCCCATTTGGAAGAACCTCTGGCACCCATCAGCTACAGAAATGCCAACAGTCAGCCTGGGGGATGTGCACAGCCTCGGGGAGGAGGGGCCTTGGGACAGTCTCGTGTGTAGGAGCGGAGCCGTGAGCAGGAGGTTGGGGAAGGACAGGGGCTCCCCCAGCTCCGACTGCGAGGAAGGCACAGGACAGGCAGAATGACCCCCCCACGCCGAAAGGCGAGCTGGCCGGGAAACCGAGGGGAACGGGGCAAAGAGCCACTGATTAATAACAAGGGATTGGTAGAGACTGCGACGGGTTAAACGCTCGTTTAGCTGGAATGCCATTTGCACGCACGGGACTATCGCCTCCAGATTGAAAATTCGGGGTGAAGCCCATCAGGAGGAGGATGGACAAGACGACCCCCTGAGCTCCTCTCCAGGCGTATTTTTGTAAGTCCACGCTCCGTGACAGAAAACCCCCCTGGGTCAGAGCTGCCTGGGCTGAGGCGTTCACAGGAGCAAACTCTGCCCTAAGCTCTGGCAGGAGAAGCAGCCCAGGCAGTTTTTCCCTTGGGCTCTGTCTGCCATCAGCGATGGGATTCAACCATAAAATGGCTCCTTCCCCCACACCAATATCTCACCCCGTGCCGCAGTAGGGATGGGAAGCTGCTCCCAGTGCCCAGCCAAGGCCATCTGGCAGCAGAGCAGTTTAGGCCTTTCCCAGCAATCCCAGTCTCACTCCAGAATCCATTTGGAGCAGTTTGTGATTAAAGGTACCTGCTGGAGATACCTCCCGGGCTCAGGGATTTACAGGGAGAGAGGCAAAATGGAATTAAAGCGGCCAGATGAGGCTGGCTCGCTCCTCCACCAGGACAGTGCTGACGGACGTTGCCTTTCCAGCCCCAAACCGCTGCTCCCCCCCCCATTTCAGCTTCCCCCGGGAATTCAGCACCAAGAGCCACCGGACAGCCCGAGGGGCCGCGGGGGGGTGAAGCCGCTTTTCTGGGTTTTTTTTTCCCTTTTCCGCCCAAACCTGCCGCCGTTCCAGGGTCCCGCTGTACTCACCCAGAGCGGCTGCTCCCTCGCAGGGGCGGGGCGAGGCTCCCTCCTCCCGGGGGTCCCCACGGGGGGGCCGGAAGCGGCAAGGGCGGCGGGGGGGGGGGGGGGCAGGACGGAGCGGTGCTTCGCTCCCTCAGAGGGCGCCGGGCGCGGGGGGGGGCAGTTTCCCCGCTCGCCCCTCCCGGGGCCAGGGCTGGGGGGGCGTCAGGGGGGGCGGTTCTCGGCGCGGGGCCGGGACGCAGCTTCTGCCCGGTAAAGGCTGCTGGTTCGCCGCCGCTGGCACCGAGGGAGCCGCTCCGCTCCCGCCCGCCCCAGTGCAACCGCCGCCTGTTCCCGCCGCTCCCCCAGCCCCGGCCCCGGCCCCGGCCCCGGCCCCGGCAGGCACCTCCGCGGCTGTTGCTGCCGCCTCCGCCCCTGGGATCGGCCTGAGGGGAGGGGCGGGAAAGGAGCCCATTGGCAGCTGGATGGGAGGGGCGGGGCTAGCAGCCCCTTTGGCAGCTGGGGAGGTGGGCGGGGCCAGGAGACTATTGGCAGCTGGGGAGGGGGCGGGGCCAGCAGTCCCATTGGCAGCTGGAGGGGAGGGGCGGGGCCAGCATCCTCATTGGCAGCTGGAGGGGAGGGGCGGGGCCAGCAGCCCCTTTGGCAGCTGGAGGGCAGGGGGTTGGGCCAGGAGCCTAATGGCAGCTGGAGGGGAGGGGGCGTGGCCAGCAGCCCCATTGGCAGCTGGAGGGGAGGGGGCGGGGTCAGGAGTCCATTGGCAGCTGGAGGGGAGGGGGCGGGGTAGCAGCCCCTCTAGGCACCGTTCCCACCCCCAACCGACCCTCTCCCTCAGGCCCCAGAGGGCGGTTCCAGTGCAGCCGCCTCCAGCCGGGAAATGCGCTGTGCTGGCCGGGTTTCAGTCACACGAAGCGTTTTTGGCCAAGAAAAGGGCCAACGCAGCCCCAGCGCACACTCTGCAAACCCCGACGCCTGGCACAGGCCTGAGCGGGCGCAGAGGCGGGCGAGCGGCCCTGCAGGAAGGGCTGTGGGTGCCGGCGCCAGCAGGGCCTGTGTGCGGGGCCTGGGGAGCTGGAGAGCAGAGGGATGGCGGGAGCTGGAGCAGCCCCAGGCCAGGCACCGGCCGGGCTCTGCCTGTGAGGAGCCAGGCAAGGCCCAGCAGAAGAGCCTGTGCAGGGCCCGTCGGGGAGTCGGGAAAGGAAAGGGAACTCGTGGCACTGACACCCCCGGGAAGTTTTGTCAGACCTCTGCGGTTTGATCGCTCGAAAAATAAAGAGCATTTCATCCTTGCAGCGTGTTGGGATGTGGGTAAAGCTCACGGGAGGGATGTGCCAGCCACACGTCAGCTGGGACAGCCTGTGATGTGACGAGCACGGCGACGTCCCTGCAAGGAAATCTGCCACAGGCTACGGCAGAGAACTGCGGGAGCTCAGCGAGGGCAGGAGGAAGGAGGTCTCTGCTGAAAGCACCTGAGAAGGGTCTGGTAGGGAATGGGGCCCACGCTCACAAAAAGGTGTTGGATTCATGAGCTCATCTCAAGTGCATCTATACCAATGCACCAGTATGAGCAACAACCAGGGGGAGCTTGAGGCCATGACGCAGCACGAGAACTATGACATAGCAGCTATAACAGACACGTGGTGGGATGCCTCACACGACTGCAGTGCTGCCATCGATGGCTACAAGCTCTTCAGGAGGGACAGACAGGGAAGGAGAGGCGGTGGAGTGGCCCTGTATGTAAGAGAATGCTGTGACAGCTCAGAAATCAAGTATAGTGCTAACGGGGTTGAGAGTGTTTGGATTAGGTTAAGGGCCAATAGAGCAGATCTTGCTGTGGGAGTCTGCTCTAGACCCCCCAACCAAAGCAGTGAGGGGGATGAAGCTTTCTGTAAACAGTTGGGAGAAATCTCGCGGTCACTTGTTGTTCTTGTGGGGGACTTTAACCTCCCAGTATCTGCTGGGATCACAGCACAGCAGAGAGGGAACAATCCAGGAGGATCCTGGAATGTGTGGAGGATAACTTCCTCACACAGCTGGTGAGTGAATTGACCAGGGGAGGTGCCCTCCTGGACCTGCTGCTTGTGAACAGGGAAGAGCTTGTGGGGCAGGTAAAGGCTGGAGGCCGTCTGGGGTGCAGTGATCATGAGATGATTGAGTTTTCGATCCTTGGAGAAACAAAGAGAGGGGTCAGTAAACCTGCCACCTTAGACTTCCGCAGGGCAGACTTTGACCCGTTCAAAAGACTGATTGACAAAATCCCTTGGGAGGCTGCCCTGAAGGAAATGGGAGTCCAGGAAGGCTGGACATCCTTCAAGAGCGGAGTCTTAAAGGCACAGGAGCGGGCTGTTCCCGTGTGCCGGAAAACAAGCAGGCGGGGAAGGAGCGGCCTGGCTAAACAGGGACCTTTGGCTGCATCTCAAGTGATACAGAGAAATGATTACTTGTTTTAAGACTTATTTACTTATAGAAAACTGCTTAGCAACTTATTTACTTACTTCTAGCAAGTTATAGTATTACTTATAGTATTTTTTAATATTGCTAAGGTTCCTGCTGCCCAGACTGTTCTGTGGCATTTTACCAAGGACTACTGTGTCCATCAAAACAAAGCAGTTTACTGTGAAAATCTACCAAGAACTGCAGTGTTCAGCAAAATATCATGTTTTTGTCCTTGAGGAACAGGTGTGCTCTAACTAGTTGGGCCTCGGTAATGAGTAAAGATAGCATGTATGGACTGTAGAAGTTTCATTGGTTCCCTTAAATAAGATAGGATGAGTAAACCGGCTGAAAAACACTTTTGTTGTTCAAGAAGTTGGCTAAGAGAATCTGTGCACGCTCCGGGGAAAGAAACAAGGTGAGAAAGACTACAAGCCTTCCTCCCAAAGCCCCCTGAAGACGCCCCCCAGGGGGCAATGTGCAGGTGCAAAGAGAACATAAACTGCTGACCCCAGCCTCTAGAACTAACCCAGCCTTACTCATGCATATGCATGTTTGTGTTCTGTAATCCAATGAATATGTATATCCACACTCGATAAGTTTTGGTAAAATGTGCTGTTGGTGTGCAAGCTTTGTGGAGAAATCCCCTTGCACCCCGGCGCCGGAGTAAACATACCTGCTGTATAACTCTTTTCGAGTTGTAGAGTCTGTTTTCCGCAAATCAAGAACAAAGGCTGCAGGGTGACAACACACAATATCTCTTGGGGCCTGTGCTGTAGCTGAGGACAAACGTCTGGTGACTTTAAGGGCAGGTAAAGGCTTGTTGTGATCCAGAGAGGTGGGGAATCTGCGTCCTGGGAGATATTTCACACTGCTGGACGCATCCCTGCACAATCTCTTTTAACTGTGAAATTGTCCATTTTGTGCGGAGGGGTTGGACCAGAGACATCCAAAGTCTCTTCCTCCTAAATTTATCCATGTTTCTGTGCTGATCCTGCTGATGGCCCATGCAGTCTGCTTTATGAGGAGTGAAAGGAAGAGAAAAAAGCATTATAAAACACGTAAAATGTGGCAATATTGCTGTCTGCTGCAAGCTGTGCCAGGGAGCAGATGCTAGCTGCCTTTCCTCTTCTAGATGAATTTATTTGACTGGAAAGGCAGCTGCTGTTGCTGTGACGTTGCCAGATGAACCTGTATGTAGACTTGGGGCAAGTGGGACTGTCGAGGGGGGAATTGGGGAGGGCAGGGAGCCCATGCTGGCAGCAGCCCCTGCCCTGCCCGGGGACCAAGCAGGGCTCTGGGAGCGATGTGCTGGGGAGGAGCTCCTTGTATTGCTGCTTTCCTCAAGAGCAGCTGTTTCAGGCTTACCTGGATTATGACCATAATGAGAGAGGGGTTCTTGTTGGGCGTGCATCCCCAGGAAGGGTTGCACTTGATATCTGACCTTGGTTTTCATTTCATACCAGGTGTTTGTAGGCCTTGAAATGTTTCTGTGGGCTCCAGGGGACAGTTAAGTGAAGGAGGGCGAGCGTAGGGTTAGTTCCCAGGGAGACAGGATGTGTGCAAGGGTTAGAGAGTCACAGAATCATCTCGGTTGGAAAAGCCCTTGAAGCTCCTCCAGTCCAACCATGAACCTCACCCTGACCGTTCCCAACTCCACCAGATCCCTCAGCGCTGGGTCAACCCGACTCTTCAACCCCTCCAGGGATGGGGACTCCCCCCCTGCCCTGGGCAGCCCATTCCAATGCCCAACAACCCCTTCTGCAAAGAAATCCTTCCTAAGAGCCAGTCTGACCCTGCCCTGGCGCAGCTTGAGGCCATTCCCTCTTGTCCTGGCGCTGGTTCCTTGGGTCAAGAGACACATCCCCCCTCTCTGCACCCTCCTTTCAGGGAGTTGTAGAGGGCGATGAGGTCTCCCCTCAGCCTCCTCTTCTCCAGACTAAACCCCCCCAGTTCCCTCAGCCGCTCCCCATCAGACCTGTGCTCCAGACCCTGCACCAGCTCCGTTGCCCTTCTCTGGACACGCTCGAGTCATTCAATGGCCTTTTGGGAGTGAGGGGCCCAAAACTGAACCCACTCATCGAGGGGCGGCCTCACCAGTGCCGAGTCCAGGGGTAAGATCCCTTCCCTGTCCCTGCTGGCCACGCTATTGTTGATACAAGCCAGGATGCCATTGGCCTTCTTGGCCACCTGGGCACACTGCTGGCTCACTGCAATTGTGGCTGTTGCATGGTTGTATTAAGCCTGTGAAAGCAAGTGCCCAGAGCAGGTAAAGCCACGTTGCACTTTGCCTTTTTTCTTGATGCCGGCTCACATTGTAAATTCCTCGCCCAGCAGAGCTGGTGCCTTCAGGCTGCCCCAGCACCTCTTGGCACAGCCCGTGTGCTGCAGGGAGCTGCACCCGGTGGCCTGGCAGTGGCAAGGAGACCAGCTTGTCCCTTCAGTGCTTCACAAGGCATAAAGAAAGCAAGCTGCTCCTTCCCCAGCACTGCTTCTGAACACGCTGTGGTGCTTTGTAGCTGCCGTGACTGTGCCTGGGGCTCCTGTGGGCTGAGGCTGAAATGCATGTCACGGGCTGGGTTTGTCCCTTCCCTGTGTCCCACTTACAGCTGTTGGTTTTTAATCTTCCTCTCCTTTGCTTCAAATCACAGAACCAGATGTTGGTGTTTGCAAGTGCCCTGCCGGAGAGGTACTGGACCTGCTGGGGCTTTGGATGACCGATTTGCTGTGAAGCCAGGAGCCAAGGAGACCCGTCCCACTGCAAATGGAGCTGCCAAGTGATGCCAGAAGCTGCAAATGCCAACCAAGCTGTTGTGGACCAGGTAAAGCACATCAGGGTTTTCTTTTTTCTTGTCCTGGAGGAGTTGGAGGGAAGGACCACTTGTGGCATTTAGCGCAGCTAGAGCACAACCTGGCTACAGCTGTTATAAATAACAAAAAATATTTCTGTAAATATATATATATAAATGAGCAAAAGGAGGATTAGGGAAAACCTCCCTCCTTTACTGGATGCAGAGGGAAACATGGTAACTAAGGATGAGGAAAAGGCTGAGGTGCTCAACGCCTACTTTGCCTCAGTCTTTAGCAGTGGAACTGGCTGTTCCCTGGACACCCAGCCTCATGAGCTGGGAGATGGGGAGGGGAAGCAGAATGAGGTCATCACAATTACAGAGGAAGTGCTCAGAGACCTGCTACACCACTTGGATGCACACAAGTCTGTGGGACCGGATGGGTTACACCCAAGGGTGCTGAGAGAGTTGGCAGATGTGCTCGCCAAGCCGCTTTCCGTGATTTACCTGAAGTCGTGTCTAACTGGGGAGGTCCCATTGGACTGGAAGGTGGCAAATGTGACACCCATCTACAAGAGAGGCAGAGAGGAGCATCCAGGAAACTATAGACCATGGTTCCAGGGAAGGTCATGGAGAAGGTCATCTTGAGTGCTGTTAAAAGTCATATAATGGACAACCAGGTCATCAGGCCTAGTCATCATAGGTTTATGAAAGGCAGGTCCAGCCTGACAAACCTGATCTCCTTCTATGACAAGATGACCTGACTGTTGGATGAGGGAAAGGCTGTGGATATTGTCTACCTGGATTTTTGAAAAGCATTCGACACAGTTCCCCATAGAACTCTCACAGAAAAACTGTCTGCCCATGGCCTGGAGGAGCGAACGGTCTGCTGGGTCAAGCACTGGCTGGATGGACGGTCCCAGAGAGTGGTGGTCAGTGGAGCTCAATCCAGCTGGCGGCCTGTCACAAGTGGTGTTCCTCAGGGCTCGGTGTTGGGACCATTTCTGTTCAACATCTTTATTGATGATCTTGATAAGGACACAGAGTGTATCATCAGTAAATTCGCAGATGACACCAAGTTAAGCGGGAGTGTCAATCTGCATGAGGACAGGGAGGCTCTACAGAGAGACCTGGATAGATTGGATCGGTGGGACAACATTAACGGGATGAGCTTCAACAAGGACAAGTTCCAGGTCCTACGCTTGGGCCACAACAACCCCCTGCATGGCTACAGGCTTGGGGAGGTGTGGCTGGAGCTGTCTGGAAGAGAAGGGTCTGGGGGTTCTGATTGACAAGCAGCTGAACATGAGCCGGCAGTGTGCCCAGGTGGCCAAGAAAGCCAACGGCATCCTGGCTTGTATTAGAAATAGTGTGACCAGCAGAAGCAGGCAGGTGATAGTCCCCCTGTGCTCTGCACTGGTGAGGCCACACCTGGAGTTTTGTGTCCAGTTTTGGGCACCTCAATACGAGAGAGATCTCGAGGTGCTGGAGCGAGTGCAGAGGAGGGCAATGAAGCTGGTGAAGGGCCTGGAGAATAAATCCTGTGAGGAGCGATTGGAGGAGCTGGGACTGTTTAGTGTGAGGAGGAGAAGGCTGAGGGGAGACCTCATCACTCTCTACAGCTCCCTGAAAGGACATTGTAGAGAGCTTGGTGCTGGTCTCTTCTCACAGGTGATTAGCGATAGAACAAGAGGGAATGGTTTTAAACTGCAACAGGGGAGGTTCAGACTGGACATGAGGAAAAACTTTTTCAGAGAAAGAGTGGTCAGACAGTGGAATAGGCTGTCAAGGAGAGGGTGGAGTCCCCTTCCCTGGATGTGTTTAAGGGTCGTTTGGATGAGATGTTGAGGGATATGGTGTAGGGGAGAACTTTGTAGAGTTGGGCTGATGGTTGGACGCGATGATCCCAAGGGTCTTTTTCCAACCTGAATAATTCTGTGATAAGCCTGTTATTGCATCGCGTCATCGTTATGGGTGATAGATCTTACACTAATGGCATCACATTAATGAAAAAGATGAACTTTGGTAGGGACAGGACTGATTTCAGCAGCTGGTGCCCAGGTGCACGGGAGATCTCTCCACCTAATGTGCACACCTAAGCCAGTGACTCTACGACTTAAATGCAGGTATCTTATACATATTCATGAGGTTTCACAATACAAACATACATATTTATAACAAAGTGTAATTAGTTCTAAAGCTTTGTGTCAACAGTTCCTTCTGCCTTATCTGAAATGGGATGCGTATCCTTGAGATGGGAGTCATCTGTTTGGGTCAAAAACGTATGAACATTCTCATGCTCTCTTCCACCTTACCGGAAACGTGATGCGATGCGCATCCTTGAGTGGAGTCATCCCTCTTGGTTCCCATGTTTGATATGCGATGCGCATCCTTGAGTTGGGAGTCATGCTCTTGGATCACAGATGTCCTCCATCTCCGGGTGTCAGAGGCCCAGACTCACTTCATTGAGTCATAAAATGCCCGTATATCTCTTGTCACCCTGGTGCTATATCCTCTGTCCTTGGGGCTCTATCTTTGTTTATGTATGCATGTTTTCTTTTGTTCTCACAGTTCAAAATGCCTCGTTCCCACAGCTCAAAAGGGCTTTAGTTTAAACAGACACCTCTCAAGCTTACTATTGCTAACCATTCTATAGTTATGTGCTTAATTTCTTAACATTTCTATATCACTCCCCCCTTTCCCTTCATGGTTGCAGAATTTATATGATGCAACCTAAAATAAAATATTACTATCAAAACTAAGGTTAGTCTTAACATGTGAATAAACAAGTTACAAATACTTATCATATACTTAAATATGAGTACAGAGCTATCATGCACTTAAATGTGAATACAAAAATGTAGTTCAGGATATAGGTTATAAATGTCTATTACAACGGGCACAACAATCACAACATTGTATGGTCAAACAAGTTACTATTATCATGATAACTATTCCTAGAATTAAAGCAAACAATTGTTTCAGCCACATACCACAGTCTGGTAACCAAGATGTAAGTTTACTCCAAATTTCTTCAAAGCCAAGGGAAGTATCATCCTTTTGTACTTCATGTAATATGCCTATTTGATGTTTTATTATACTCATGTCTGTGTTTATTCTTCCCGTTTCATCTATATACGTACAACAGCTAGTATTTACGACTGCACAGACTCCACCGTGTGAAGCCAACATCATATCTAAAGCCATTCTATTTTGAAGAGTAATTTTAGAAAGTTCTGTAACTTCTCTCTGCAATGCTCCAATTGCATCGGTTATGGCATTCTCAATTTCTTCCATTACACCGGAAATATTTACTATAGCTTTTTCTAATTCACTAACTCCTAGTGAAGGAAAAAGAGTGGAAAGCGGTCGGGCGAATAACTAATGGATTTGGTATATTTCTCTTTTGTCTTCCAATATGTATCCTAGCCCATCCTAGTCCATGCAATTGAGGTAGTATTTTAATTTGGGGAAGGACTATTCCTAATGTACAGGCTCTGGTCCACCACGGGGGTAGTGACTTTCTAGCCACATTCCCACAAAGCCAGTACCAACCTTTCCCTTTTGGGACTTTCCAATACATGTCTCTTAAATTTTCGTGTCTCTTTGGTAGATGAAAATGGAAATACCAATCACACTGAGGATAATTTCCCACCGAGTTATTACCGCGGAGGGTGGTTTTTCGATCTGTGACACACTTGACTTATTCCTCTAATTTAGGAACCCTAATTTCCCAAGTTTGTGGGTCTTCATTTTGTTCTTTAAAGTAATTTCTAGGGGATTCCCAAAGATTATTCCAAGTGGTATTGAAAGGAATGGGAAGGCCAATCAGTGAGAGATTTGCAGCAGAACTGTGTCTTGGAAACTTGGCACATACCCAGCATTTGCTCATACTAACTGCCAATGCTACCCGTTTTATTAGTTGTATATGGGTATTATCGTTCCACAATGTCCCTAAACTCTGTGAGGTTCCCCTTTGGTATATTACCAACTGTAGCAGCAAAATAGTTACCGCCTCCTGAGCCGAAGCTTTAAAGGGGCCTCTTCCTGAGACGTCCATGGTGCTGGGGCTTTCTTGACTCGCGAATAATGTATCCAACGGTCCTTGTCATTTCATTTAACATCAGTGTAAGTTGTCAGCAAAATCTGATAAGGTCCTCTCCATTTCTCTTGTAGTGGTTCAGAAGTCCATGATTTGAGGTAGACCCAATCTCCCGGCTGGAAGGAATGAGCTGGTGAATCAAGATTTAGTGATTTATTCATTACAACAGATTTGTTTATCTCTTGTATAACCTTCCCTAGGAGAATCATGTAATTCGATATATCATTTTCTCCTTGAATTTTCATTTCTCCAGGTAAACCTGGAATCTGATACGGCCTTCCATAAAGAAGCTCGTATGGACTCAGCCGCTGTCTACCTTTTGGCTGGACCCTTATTCGCAACAAGGCTAGAGGTAGAACTTGTGTCCAGTCCATTGAGGTTTCTTGACACCGTTTGCTTATCTGTAATTTAAGGTTATAATTCATCCTCTCCACTTTCCCACTTGCTTGTGGTAGATTAGGGGTATGTAGGTCCCAGGTAATATTCAATACCCTTGATATTCCTGAGATGATAGATGCTATAAAATGAGGACCCCTATCTGATGACATGCCTATTGGAATTCCAAACCTAGGAATTATTTCTTTTAACAATACCTTTGCAACTTCTCGTGCTTTGTTGGTGCGGCAGGGAAAAGCTTCTGGCCACCCTGTATATGTATCTAATAACACCAGTAGGTATTTTAAATTTCTTTTTCTGGGTAATTCAGTAAAATCAATTTGCCAATACTCACCTGGAGCTCCCCCTTCTGTCACCTTTCCAAAGTGTATCTTATTCTGTGTTTTGGGATTGTTCTTACGACAGATTTCACACCTCTCAGTAATTGAACTTACGCTTTCTACCATATTCCGGCCAATTACAAATTTCTGTAAATGTTTTAGAAGATTCAGTACCCCAATGGGCAGAGTTGTGTTCCCTCTTCGCTACCTCGTTTAATAAGGTGTGTGGAATTACTACTAAACCTGAAGGCGTCACAGCCCACCCATTCTCTTTCTTTTCAGCTTCTAATTTCTCAATTAATTTCAAATCCTGTTTATCATATATTGGATGTTCAGGTAAATTTAACTGACGTTCTGGAACTAACGCCTGAACCTCTACTGAGATGCCTTTTCGTGCAGCCCGTTTAGCAGCCTCATCAGCCAGTCTATTTCCACGTTGTTGTTTGCTGTCTCCTGTTTGATGGGCCTTGGAGTACATTACAGCGACTTCCGCAGGTAACTGTACACTTTCGAGAAGTTTTAGGACTTCCTCTTTGTGTTTGATTGCTGTCCCTTGTGAGGTTAAGAGCCCTCGTTCCTTCCATATAGCCCCATGGGCATGAATTACTCCAAATACATACTTTGAATCAGTCCAAATATTCACTTTCTTTTCTTTGCTCAGTTCTAACGCTCTAGTTAAGGCAATTAATTCAACCTTTTGAGCAGATACGTTTGGTGACAGTGGTTCAGCTTCTATGACATCAGTCACAGTAGTCACCGCGTATCCGGACGCACGCTGTCCATTCACAATGGAGCTGCTTCCGTCTGTATACAATTCTAAGTCGGGATCAGGTAAGGGTGTATCTTTTAGGTCTGTCCTACTGGCATACACTTCTTCAATAGTTCATAGACAGTCATGCTCTAAATTCTCCCCCTCATTTAGCTCAGCAGACAGGAAGGTTGCAGGGTTCAATACAGCTGTTGTTTTCAATTTAGTGTCATCCTGATCCAACAGGACAGCTTGATACTTAAGCATTTGGCTTGGAGATAGCCAATGATTTCCCTTTTGTTCCAAGACTGTAATTACCATGTGGGGCACATATACAGTTATGTACTGCCCTAGGGTAAATTTCCGGGCCTCTTGTATTAATATTACTGTTGCTGCTACTGCCCTCAGGCATCCTGGCCACCCCTGACTCGCAGTATCTAGCTGTTTGGAGAAATAAGCAACTCTCGGCGTAAGGGCCTGAGAAATTGTGCCAGCACCCCTAAGGCTATTCCCTTTTTCTCATGCACAAACAGTTCAAAAGGCTTCTCAATATTTGGCGATGCTAGCGCCGGTGCCTTTAACAGCGATTGTTTCAGTTCCTTGAAGGACTGTCTTCCCTCTTCGGTCCATACTAAACAGGAATCAGCAGAGGTTTTTAATATCTCATATAACGGTCTTACCATCAGTCCATAATTGTCAATCCATAAATGACACCAACCAGTCATTCCAAGGAAAGTTCGCAGTTCTCAGAGAGTCCTGGGTTCTGGGAGTTGACAGATGGCTTCCTTCCTTTCAGCTGACAGCTGCCAGTGTCCCTTAAAAATCTCAAAACCCAGATACATTACAGTTTCTTGGGCAATTTTAGCTTTTTCTCGTGACACCCGATAGCCACTCATCCCCAGGAAATTCAGAAGGCTAATAGTTAACTGCAAACATTCCTCCTTGGTCTTTCCAGTTATTAGGATATCATCCACGTACTGTGGAACAATGCCCTCCTGATTTTCTAATCGCCAAACCTCAAGTTCTTTAGCGAGCTGGTTCCCAAAAATCGTCAGGCTGTTCTTAAATCCTTGTGGAAGCACAGTCCAGGTGTACTGAGTCTTTCTTCCTGTTTCTGGATTTTCCCATTCAAAGCAAATAGGTCTTGGCTTTCTGGTGCCACGGGGATACAGAAAAAGGCATCTTTTAAATCTAGTACAGTAAACCATCCTTGTTTATCCGTCAGTGTGGTTAGCAAGGTATAAGGGTTTGCCACAACTGGATGGATATCCTGTACTATTTGGTTGATGGCTCTGAAATCCTGAACCATTCTATATGTTTTTCCATCTGATTTCTTTACTGGCAATGTTGGGGTATTATATTTGGACTCACATTCTCTTATTGAACCATATTTTAAAAACTTTTGTATGAGGGGTAACAATCCCAATCTAGCCTCAATTTTTAAGGGGCACTGTTTCAGTCTTACCAGTGTCGAATCTGGTTTTATATCTATTTTCACAGGTTCAGCTTTCCGGGATCTCCCCGGTACCTCTCCAGCCCAAATGAGAGGGATTACCGCTTCTTCTATTTCTTTTGGAATTTCTTCTTTATTCACTTTGTTTTCCTGTAACAAAAATATTGAAGCCTGGACATATTTAGATTCTGGTATTAATACTTCTACATCTCCATCTTTAAATTTAAGCTGGGCTTCCAATTTTTCTAACAGATCGCAACCTATTAGCAGCTTTGGAGCTCCTGGTAAGTAAAGGAATTCATGAGTTACCCATTGTTTCCCAATTTTAAACTTTAGTGCCTTGAAAAATGGTCTTTGTTCTGCTTTTCCCATTGCACCAATAATTTTTATCATATTATCTCCTAATTCATGTTTCTTTGTGTTTAAAACTGAAAAGGTTGCCCCTGTGTCCACCAAGCACTCCACTTCCTCATTTCCCAGCTCAATTGTAACCAGAGGCTCTGCTGGGGAAGAGTGCTCCGGTCCCCTTCAGTCCTCTAATGTTACAATAGGTGCTGCTCCTTTATTTCTCGCTAGTACTGAGCATTCTCTTTTCCAGTGTCCCTTCTCTTTACAGTAAGCACACTGGTTCAGACTCAAAGTCGGATTCGGCAGTCCCCTTCCGTTCCCCTTGCCTCACATTCCACCTCTCACGTTTCCAAAACACCCTCGACTTTTCTGAATATCCTCCAAAACTGCTACCAACTTAGCATTAGTCCTCTTTTTCTCCTCCTCTCTGTTCCGATATGCCACCCAGGCCACATCCAGCATCCTCCCTAAGTCTCTAGCCTCTGTCCCCTGCAGTTTCTGTAACTTCTGCTTGATGTTGTCCGATGCCTGCCCCATGAATAAAGAGGCCAGCTGTCCTGTCCCTTCCTCTGACTCAATATTCAGGGTAGTGTACTTTCTGGCTGCCTCCTTTAGCCGATTTAAAAAATCAGTTGGAGATTCGTCCCTATTTTGTTTAATTTCATATAATTTAGACCAGTTAACAGCTTTTGGAGTTGTGTGCCGTATCCCAAATACAACTAATTTCTGGTACCGTATAATCATTTCTCTATCATCTGGATTACTGGGATTCCAGTTTGGATCTTCTGTGGGGAAGTGCTGTTCCCCTCGCCCCTGCAATGCGTTTGAGGCTATTTGAGCTTGCAGATGCATTCGCACTGCCCTCCGGATCATATCTTGCTCAGTGCTGTCAAACAATACTTGTAGTATTGCTTCTATGTCCTGCCAATCTGGATTTTGAGTTTTAATCATCATTTCAAATGCACTGTCGATTTTTTCTGGGTCATCCCTATAATTTCCGGCAGCCAATTTCCAATTATTTAAATCAGTAAGCGAAAGTGGAACTTTTACAAAAAATGGACCATCATTTCCAACTGCCTGCCGTAAGGGGGCTTGTAAGGAGGTTTGCAACTCCGGCCTCTGCCTACTCCGAGTTCTTTCTGAGATGGGCGTAAAACTCCCCACTTCTGCTTCCACTATATCCGCTCCCTCATCATCTCCTTCCTGCATTAACTCATCTTGCCTGCCCATTATCCGTAATCTTGGTGCAGTCAACAGCTCTAAATCTTCTTCTATCTCCTCCCGAGTCAATTTTAAACACCTCTGCCCTATGCTACATGCAGAACAGCACCTTTTTAGTTCCGTCTTATCCTTTTTATCTTTTTCTAATGCCAGAACAAGAGGATCTGCCGGGGCAAGATTAATCCCACACTCTTTCTGCCACTCTGGATGTTGCCATAGCGTGAAAAACATATCAGCATACATTACTTCATCCCACTTTCTTTCCCTTCTTAGAAAAAGCATCAGCTGCAACAAGGTATCATAGTTTAAGGTCCCATTAACTGGCCACTTTTCTCCTTCACCTAGCTTATATAGAGGCCACCACTGATTGCAATATTTTATCAAATCCTCCCTTTTAGGAGACCCTTCAGGAGGACCTCCAATCTTTTTACAGTGTTGTAGTATACACCCTAAAGGTGATTCCTTTAGTATTCCACCCGTAGAACTCCCAGCCCCCATTATATAAAGTAAAGGAGATATATATATATACAAAAACAAAATAGCAGCGAGAAAAAATGTGCACACAATAGCAGCAAAAAAATATGCACATAAGAAATATAATATTTAAACAAATATTTATCAATCACTTTGTCCGTCTCCGGCTGCACCTCTCACGACATGAAAGAACCACGGATCTGGACTCCGCACTCGCTTCGTACTTAATTGTACGTCTCACGTTTCACAATCTCACACACAATTCACACAATCATACAAGTTTGAGAGCTCAAAACAGTTGTTCCGCAGCAGCTGCCAAACAGACCAGACAAAATTCACTTTGTACAAAGTTATCATATGCTTAAGGAGCCATATCCCCCTTACGGGTGCTTTCCCTGTTTATCCTGCACAGCTATGCACCTGCTACTTATAAGCAGGAAGCCAGGAAAACAAAAATTTCTAGAATCAGAAAAAGAATGCCTTGACTTACAATTTGAAGTTCTTACTTCTGGCCCTTCAGTGCAGGGATCAGGGTTCCTCTCCAAGAAATCCCCAGTGCTGGCCGAGGTTCCGTGATCCCAGGATCTGTCGAGCTTCAGAAGCAGAGTCCCATCTGGGTCGCAAAAACTGATACCGAAAAAGCTCGTCGAAGAAAACTCTCTAAAACTCAAAGTCAGAGTGTTAGAAAGCGGGCATTCTTTATTGCAGCACTGGGTACATGGGAGATCTCTCCACCTAATGTGCACACCTAAGCCAGTGACTCTACGACTTAAATGCAGGTATCTTATACATATTCATGAGGTTTCACAATACAAACATACATATTTATAACAAAGTGTAATTAGTTCTAAAGCTTTGTGTCAACAGTTCCTTCTGCCTTATCTGAAATGGGATGCGTATCCTTGAGATGGGAGTCATCTGTTTGGGTCAAAAACGTATGAACATTCTCATGCTCTCTTCCACCATATCGGAAACGTGATGCGATGCGCATCCTTGAGTGGAGTCATCCCTCTTGGTTCCCATGTTTGATATGCGATGCGCATCCTTGAGTTGGGAGTCATGCTCTTGGATCACAGATGTCCTCCATCTCCGGGCGTCAGAGGCCCAGACTCACTTCATTGAGTCATAAAATGCCCGTATATCTCTTGTCACCCTGGTGCTATATCCTCTGTCCTTGGGGCTCTATCTTTGTTTATGTACGCTTGTTTTCTTTTGTTCTCACAGTTCAGAAATGCCTCGTTCCCACAGCTCAAAAGGGCTTTAGTTTAAACAGACACCTCTCAAGCTTACTATTGCTAACCATTCTATAGTTATGTGCTTAATTTCTTAACATTTCTATATCACCACCGCTGTCACTCCCCCCCACACACCCCCCCAGTTGCCCCACACACCATGTGCCTGCTGTCCCCACCATCCCCTGCAGGGGGTTGGGGGGGGGGTCCCTTCGATGCCAACCCCCCATCCCTGCACCCCCAACCCCTCGAGGACACCTCCCAATGCCCCCCACAACCCTTCCCCTCAGATCTGGGGAGCCTGTTGTCACCCGTGTGCCGCCCACCCCCCTGGAAGGGGACCACACCGGGCTGACAAAAAAAGCCACCAGCGGCCTCCACTTGTGCATCAACAGCATCGACCAGGATGGGGGACACAGGGACACCCCAGGGGGGACACAGGGACATGGGGACACCTCCCCCATACTCCCATGGGTCTCCTGGAGGTCTACAAATTAATATCCTGGGGATGGGAGGGGACATGGGGACCACAAGTTGGCTCTTGGGGACAGCCCCATCTATGACACATCCCCCACGTTGACACCCCATGACCTTGAGGGGACAAAGGAGACACCAAACTGGCTCTTGGGGACATCTCCATCTGTTGCAGATGAAAGTATTAACACGGTAATGATTTAACAGGAAATCTAGATTTATTAATAACTAACAGCACTTGATCATTACAAAAGAATTCAGAAAATGTTATAAAAACAGCCACTTATCTACAGATTCTAAGATGACAAGATTCACAATAACTTACTTTACGGTGTCTTAATTTATACATATGTACATGCGCATAGACAAACACAAAACGTACAAACACACACAGAGACAAAAGTATCCGGATCCAGTAGAATGAAGTATGTACCCACACACCAGTGAGCAGAGAAAGAGTGGGTGAAAGAGAAGCTAGCTCAAAGGAAAATTTCCCTCCTCTCGAGTTTAGAGTAAATACCCACAATGCCTTGGCATTCCTCAACCTGCGATAATTGAGACTCGAGAGGGTTGACTTTGCCCTGGCTTTCCGTCAGCTGTGGCAGCACACATCACCGTAAGGGTTTGGTACCTGAGAGGCGTCCCAGATCAGGGGATGTGCTGGTCACAGGCCCACTGCGATCCAGGAGAGCTCAAAGGGTCTCCCTTGGGGTCGCAATTTATAGGGTCCAAGATAATTGACTTTTGTCAGATACCTTTTGCTCACGTCCAGCTCGGACAACGAAGTATTCTGGTGCCTTCCAGCAGCCGCACAAGAACTTGAAGAATGTGCAACTCTGTTATTGTTCCCATTTGACCCCATCCCAGGCACAGGTGTGCCAGGCCTTTGGGAGATGATGGGCTGTTATAACCGTTTCCCAGCAATCGGGAGGGCAGGAGCCAGGCTCGTTAAGGGGGCGCCTTAACGTTATCAGTCCTTATCTCCACAGATTGGTGTATAGCTCGGGGGAGGTGGCTGGAATCACACCTGGCACAGAGCAGCCCAACAAGGAGGGGCGGGGAGGGGTGAGAATTGCACCACCACAATCCACCCCGTGACTAAAGTCAATGTATCTTGTCCATAGAGTGGCAGTGGGCTTGCCTCTTGCCTCTATGCCTATAAACAGAGGATGCCACAATCCCATTATAATTGGAGGGGATTTTGTGTTTGATTAGCTTCTATTAAAAAAAAAAACTATTTGGGGGAAGTATACACACGGGGACACTTTTGTAACTGCGTAATCTGTCTAACCATCCTCCAAACCTTAATATACAAAACTATAATAAGCAGTAAACATATTAAAGTTAGAATTAGGAAAATCATGACCGGGTGAAACATGGAATTAAACAGTCCTGTGGCTGTTGGTGACCACCAAATTAAGCTTTCCCACCATCGATGTTCTCCATCCTTTTTGACTCTCATTAGCACTTGATGTATTTCTTTTATATCATGCCGGACCGTCATAAGAGTCTTTTGTCCAGTTTTTAAAGGCCTTTTAAAGCCAACCACCAGAGCCTACCTGGAGCCATCTTGGACCATACCTGGCCAGCCAGATCCTACTCAGGGTTGCCTTTGATCCTGGCCTGCCACGCAGAGACTGATTAGAGCCCAGCTAGACACCACCTGGCCACCCAGAGGCAACCTAGAACCTGCCTGGAGCAGAGGTAATCCCCCCAGAGCCTACTCAGAGCCCTTGTGGCCTACCGCCAGCTAGCCAGAGATTACTTGGAGCCCATTTGGACCAAAGGTGGCAAGCCAGAGCCAACTCAGAGCTCTCCATGAGGCCGGCATGCCACCCAGAGCCTACTTACTGTTCAGCTGGACACAAGCTGGTCCATCAGAAGCTCTGGATCTCTGGCTAACAGGGCAGGAAGGTAAGCTATGGCTCTCTGTATCACAACGCAGAAAGGAAGCCTCTGGCTCTCAGAGCCCTCTTGGACCCCATCCTGCCAGCCAGATCCTACTCAGAGTTGTCCTGGAGGCGGGTATGCCACCCAGAGCCTATATAGAGCGCAGCTGGCCAGCCAGAGGAAACCAAAACCCTGCCAGCCAGGACCACAGGTCAGCCAGCCAGAGTCTGCTCAGAGCCCTGGTGGCCTGCAGCACTCCAGTCAGAGCCTACTTGCAGCCCTCTTGGACCAAAGCTGCCCAGACAGATCCTACTCAGATTTGTCCTTGAGAACAGCATGGCACCCAGAGCCTACTTAGAGCTCACTTGGACAGCACCTGGCCAGCCAGAGGCAACGTAGAGCCTGCCTAGACCACAGCTCAGCCAGCCAGAGCCTACTCAGGCTTGTCTTTGAGCCCGGTGTGACAGCCAGAGCCTTCTTTGAGCCCAGCTGGACACCACCTGGCCAGCCAGAGGCAACTTAAGAGTCCACCTGCACAAGAGCTAATTCAGGCAGAGACTACTTGCGTCCCTCGTGGAGCACAGCTGGCTGGACAGGTCCTATTCAGAGTTGCCTTTGAGCCTGGCCTGCCACCCACAGCTTATTTATAGCACAGCTGGATACCAGCTGGCCAGCCAGAGGCAACTTAAGAGTCCGTCTGGACCACAGCTCAGCTAGCCACCACCTGCTCACAGCCCTCTTGGACGGCAGCAGCTGGCCAGCCAGAGCCTACCCAGAGCCATTGTGGCCTGCAGCCTGCGATCCAAAGCCTACTTGGAGACCACTGGACAGCAGAGCTGGACAGCCACAGCCTACTCAGAGTACTTCTTGAGGCCAGCATGCCATCCAGAGACTAGTAGGAGCCCATCCATCCTGGCTACCAGCTCTTGCTACAAGGAGGATTCATTCGGCTCCATCTTGCTTAAAATACTGAGCTGAATCAGCAGATCCTGTCCTGGAGGAACAGGTGACCCTGCCCTGAACCTCTCTGCATCACACAGCCCCAGTCTGCTGCTGCAGATTAAGGGCCAGAAGCAAAACAGAAACAGGACAAAGAATCAGCTGACATAAACTCCTGGATTTGGAGGTCTCGTATCCCCCTCCCAAAAGACACGTCCAAAGACACCTGGGCTAAAGGAGTGTTCCTTCAAGTACAAGAGGTAATACAGTAAACCCCCTTGTTTTCTCTGGGCTTTGGTCACCAGAGGGCTGCCCACCAGCCCCTGGACAGAAGAGCACACATCCTAATTAAAGGCAACATGTAAAAGCCCAAAGCAACAAGGTGGCATCTGGCAAGTGACAAAGATACAGCAGCTTTTGGGAACAGTTCTTTGAAGGGAAAGCCAGAGTTGACAGGCATCCCCGCTGGAAGGCTCTTACAGAGGAGAGTGTTAAACAGCGTCAACTGGCAGGTTTAAGCATTGTCTGGGAAATGTCAAACACTGCCAAGATACCACAGAGCTCTCTGCAGCCAAGCCCCAGCGAGGGACTCCTGTGGGCTCATCTCTGAGAACACAGACTGATGGGCCACCAGCCCTGCCCACAGAAAACACCTTATTAGCAGCTGGTGCAGAGAGTACAGCGCCCTCAAAACCACCAAACCAGCCAGGTCAGCCCACCCAGACACCCAGCATCTCCCCGCACGCAGCACCTGCAGCCACATCTGCAGCCCAGCCCTGCTGTCAGGATCCTCTCAGACTGGTCGGGTCAGTGCCCGTATGTGGGGGTACTGATGTCACCGTGGCCATGGTAACCTGCCAAGGGTGTCCCTACCCATATATGGGGTGTGATGTCACTGTGGCCATAGTGACCCACAGGGACAAGCCTATAAAAAGGATCACTGGACTCCAGCTGTTGTGTCAGTGCGACCTGGGAGGTGAGGAGAGCGCAGGGGAGGGATGGGGCTTGCGGGGGGCTGCCAAGGGAACAGGGGGGTCCCACACCTCGGGTCGCTGGGGCTGTGCTGAGAGCTGACCCGCGCCCCGCTTCTCAGGGTCAGCAGAGGAGCATCTGGGAGAGACACCCCGGTGCTGCTGGGACAGACGCTCCCAACGCTCGCTGTGGTTGTGCGCCATGTCTGAGAGGGAAGAGGAGGAGTCCCCCGACTCGATGGAAGAGGGTGAGAGCAAAGTTTCCCTCCCACAGCACAGCAGAGGGGCTGTCGGGGTGGTCAGCGTGGGGTCGAACACGGTGGCAGGGGGAGACAGTGCCTGCGATGCCCCTTCCTCGCCACGGCCCCCAGCCCTTCCCCTCAGCCCCTCAGGGACGGAGCAGGCCCCGGGGGACAATCCCTCAGGGACGGTTCCCCCAGCCCCACAGAGGTGCTCATTCCCACCGGCATTTGCTCTCGCCCCTCCAGCGTGCGTGCTGTGCGGCCGGACAGCAGACCCGGTTCTCTGCGGGCAGAAAACCAAGATTGAAGAGCTCTATGCCCATTTCTTCTGCCTGGTGAGTGCCCTGGGGCTACCTCCAGCTCGCCGACAAGCACTCCCGTCTACAGGCTCATCATTAGCTCCTCCTCTCTTCTTTTCTGCAGATTTTTGCCAGTGATCTTTTATTCTGGCAGGACGAGGAATCAGGGATGCTGGCATTTCACCCTGAGAACATTCCCCACACAGTCGAGCAGGCAGCGCAGAAGGTGAGGACCTGACAAGGTCAGGGAGATTTGTGTCAGGAGAGGTTTGGGGGAGCTTAGCCCAGAGCCCAGGAAAGAAATCCCAGCCCTTCCAAGCAGCTGCGGGACAAAAGCCTTGCTCCCAGCAGCTCCACAGAGGCTCCAAGCTCAGGAGCCTCGTGCGCCGGGCAGATCTGTGGGGTGTTGCCCAGCAGCGGCCACATCCTGCGCCCTGCCCAGAGGCCCTGCCACTGATGGGGGATGCTCTGCTCTTTCTAGAAATGCTTCGTCTGTGGTGAGAGCGGGGCCGCCATCACCTGCTGCCAGGAGGGCTGCGACCGCAGCTTCCATCTGCCCTGTGCCATGGAGGGTGAATGTGTCACCCAGTACTTTCTTCCACACAGGTACCTCCTCTCCCCTCCTCACCCCCACTGGGGAAGGGCCCAGCACTCCTCACCCTCACCCATCCCTTCCCTCTTCTCCCCCAGCTCCTTCTGCAGGGAGCACCGCCCAGAGCAGGAGGTGGAGGCAGCTCCAGAGAACAAAACTGACTGCCTCATCTGCCTGGAGCCTGTGGAGGACAGAAAGTCCTACCACACCATGGTGTGCCCCGCCTGCAAACACGCCTGGTTCCACCGGGGCTGCATCCAGGTAGGAGCCGTTCCCTCGCCCCTGGGACATGGCAGGCGCTGGGCAGCACCAGGGCCTCACTCCTGCTCCCTCTGTTTCCTCCGCAGGGCCAGGCTCAGTACGCCGGTACAATTTCCTTCAAATGTCCCCTCTGCAGAGACAAGCATGCCTTTCCCGTGGACATGCTCAAAATGGGCATCCGAATCCCCTTGAGGTTGGTGTCCTGCCAGCTCACAGAACAGGAGGCTGCAAGCCCAGTGCCATGCCAGGGGCTGCCCCTGCAGTCCTGGCCATCTGCTGTCCCGTCAGCCTGGGCTTCAGCTTCATGGAGGAGCTGTAAACCAGGCAGGGGGGAGGAGGAGGACTGCCCTGCAGTGGCCTTATGCCGGGGCAGCAGGGGCTCAGCCATTTCCCTTTCTTCATCAGATTGCCATCACAGGACAACAGGCCTCCAGATGAAGCACTAATTGAAAGGCAGAGCCGCTGCAACGCCCGTGAGTGCCGTTGTCCCGGAGGCAGGGAGCAGGCAGAGGAACGCGGGTAAGTTGCCAAAGCAGCACCCTGGGCTCTGCACGGGATCTCTGTGTCGCCAAGAGCTCGAAGCGAAAGGACTGAGAACAGGAGCTGCGCTGCACAATCCCGTCCTGCGGTAACTTTGTCCTCACAGCCATGAACCCTTTTGCTTCCCCAGGCCCTGGGAACTGCTGCTGTGCAGCTCCTGCGCTGCTGAGGGCACCCACCGGCGCTGCTCCAACTTGAGGACCAGCAGGACCAGCTGGGAGTGTGAGAGCTGTGCTGGCCAGGGCACCGGTAAGAGGCAAAGCACCTTCATGCCCCTGGGCTAGAGCCAGGGCCCAGGCAAGTCCTGGCAGCAGGTGCCTAGGCTGGGCTTGGCAGAACCCCTCTGCTCCAGGAGGGCTGGGGGCACTGCTCTGGCCTCTCCACAGTGGCCTCTGTGCCCATGACCTTCCTGGTTCCCCTTACAGCCTCCGGTGACATTTCAGAGCTCACTGGCTCTGGCACTGGTAGCCGGTCAGGATCGGGGTCATCCCACAGCTCACCAGCACAAGACAGCAGCAGCTCCAGCACTGGTAGGCAGGCGGCAGCAGGGCCGTCCCACGACTTCCCAGCACTTGAGGGCAGCAGCAGCTCCAGCTCCCCTGGGCCCGACCACAGGCAACGCCGCTCCCGGGTGCAACGTCAGGGCCAGACACCCTACAGCCGGCCCAGAAGACGCTGGGAGAGGAGCCGCGCGCCAGCACCAAGTGCTGAGAGCAGCATCCCCGGCCAGGCAGCGCTGGGGACGTCCCACAGCTCCCCAGTACCGGAGAGCAGCAGCCCCAGCACCACCAGCCAGCTGCCATCGGGGTCCTCCTGCCCCGCTCCATCTCCTGAGAGTGGCTGCGGCTCCAGCCACCATGGGCCCACGCGGATGAGGGAACGCTCCCGCGTGGAACGTCGAGCCCAAAACCCTTACAGCTGGCACGGACGCAGATGCGGGACCAGCCGTGCGCCGTCCCCACGTGCTGGCCCTGATCCCCCTCCACCGGCGCAATAAAGTTGGCCATTGATCTCTGCCATGGGACACTCCACGCTCATTTGTTGACTTCCTCCTCCTGCTCTCCCTTTCTCGAGGAGCAGCGTTAGGGGCTGGGCCCAGAAGGTTTTCTTCCCCGAGGCCTGGCAGCACCTTGCCCAGACCTTCGTCCTTGCAGGCTGGCCTTGGCCGGCTGCCCAGCGCCATGGCCCTGTGCTTCGGGCCTCGCTGACCCCGCAGCCGGATCAGTCTCCCTGGGGAAGGTTCACACCAATGGCAAAGCTACTTCTCTTTACAAGTTCCGCTCAGTGTCACACCTGCAGTTGTGACATGGAGATTGCTGTAGATGGTCTTGTGACAGTAGCCGAAGGGCATTCCCCTTGCCCAGTTCCGGGTCCTGTTGCCCACCCTGATTGCTGCTGTACCAGACCCATCCAAACACACCATCAGCTCAGGCCACACAGAAGGTCCTAGGAAGGAATGTTGTCCCCGGCCTTCACCAGCCCTTGGCAGCCTGTTCAGCCCAAGAGCAAACCTGGGGCTCTGCGCTTGCTCAGCCCCTTGTCGTGCTTTGAACTCGCCCGGCAGCCAAACCCCACGCAGCCAATCGCTCACCCTCCCGCTGCCCGGGAAATGGGGGACCCATTGGAGGGACAAAAGGAAACTCATGGGTTGAGATAAGAAACAGTTTAGTAATTGTAAGAAAACAATAACAATGATAGAAAGTACAAACGGGTAACGCACCCTGTGATTGCTCACCACCCACCGCCTGATACCCAGCCCCTTCCCAGCCAGCGATCCCCAAAAACCGAGACCCCGCAACTGCAATCCCAGATGCAAGAGAGAACCTCCTGCTTCCCAGCCTCCCCTCCTTGACATCCTGAGCATGACGTTACAGGATATGGGATATTCCACTGGATAATTTGGTGCTCTGGCTGTGCCCCCTCACAGCTTCTGTACAGCTGCGCACGGACAGGACGTCGGGAACTGGAGAGACCTCGATCTCCTACAACAATCCCTGTATTATCAGCATTCTTCTCATAGCAAATCCCACACTGAATCCAAAACACAGCGCTATTCTAGCTACTAAGAATAAAAATTAACTCTATCCCAGCTGAAACCAGGACAGGCTCCACCCCTTAACTTCTACCATTTACATACCATTTACGTTAGGCTCAGGTTTCCAATACATTCTAAGGAATCCCCATCCCATTCCCTGGTCTCAAGTGTATCTCCACAGGTCTCACTCCCTTTGTCTATGGGCCATCCCTCCAAAATGTGTAGTGAGATAATTTAGTCCATAACTTTGGCTTCCATCTGTCATGACAGTCTTTTAAGGCAGGAGGGATGAGGCGGAGTTGGCTCCGTCGGTGGAGCGGGTGACCTTGGGCTCAGCGGGACGATGGCATGAAGTCTCTGCTACAAGTGGAGCTGGTGCATCTGGCGCGGTCCCTGCTCACAGTCTGCAGGCCAAAGATGTCCATCTCCAGGGTGTTGCTGGGCACCAGCTGCTGAAATCAGTCCTGACCCTACCAAAGTTCATCTTTTTCATTAATGTGATGCCATTAGTGTAAGATCTATCACCCATAACGATGACGTGATGCAATAACAGGCTTATCACAGAATTATTCAGGTTGGAAAAAGACCCTTGGGATCATCGCGTCCAACCATCAGCCCAACTCTACAAAGTTCTCCCCTACACCATATCCCTCAACATCTCATCCAAACGACCCTTAAACACATCCAGGGATGGGGACTCCACACCCTCCCTGGGCAGCCTATTCAACTGTCTGACCACTCTTTCTGTGAAAAAGTTTTTCCTCATGTCCAGTCTGAACCTCTCCTGTTGCAGTTTAAAACCATTCCCTCTTGTTCTATCGCTAATCACCTGTGAGAAGAGACCAGCACCAAGCTCTCTACAATGTCCTTTCAGGGAGCTGTAGAGAGCGATGAGGTCTCCCCGCAGCCTTCTCCTCCTCACACTAAACAGTCCCAGCTCCTTCAATCGCTCCTCACAGGATTTATTCTCCAGGCCCTTCACCAGCTTCATTGCCCTCCTCTGCACTCGCTCCAGGACCTTGACATGTCTCTCGTACTGAGGTGCCCAAAACTGGACACAACACTCCAGGTGTGGCCTCACCAGTGCAGAGCACAGGGGGACTATCACCCGCCTGCTTCTGCTGGTCACACTATTTCTAATACAAGCCAGGATGCCGTTGGCTTTCTTGGCCACCTGGGCACACTGCCGGCTCATGTTTAGCTGCTTGTCAATGAGAACCCCCAGATCCTTCTCTTCCAGACAGCTCCAGCCACACCTCCCCAAGCCTGTAGCCATGCAGGGGGTTGTTGTGGCCCAAGCGCAGGACCTGGCACTTGTCCTTGTTGAAGCTCACCCCATTAATGTTGTCCCACCGATCCAATCTATCCAGGTCTCTCTGTAGAGCCTCCCTGTCCTCATGCAGATCGACACTCCCGCTTAACTTGGTGTCATCTGCGAACTTACTGATGATACGCTCTGTGTCCTTATCAAGATCATCAATAAGATGTTGAACAGAAATGGTCCCAACACCGAGCCCTGAGGAACACCACTTGTGACCGGCCGCCAGCTGGATTGAGCTCCACTGACCACCACTCTCTGGGACCGTCCATCCAGCCAGTGCTTGACCCAGCAGACTGTTTGCTCCTCCAGGCCATGGGCAGACAGTTTGTCTATGAGAATTCTATGGGGAACTGGATTTTCAAAAATCCAGGTAGACAATATCCACAGCCTTTCCCTCATCCAACAGTCGGGTCATCTTGTCATGGAAGGAGATCAGGTTTGTCAGGCTGGACCTGCCTTTCATAAACCCATGATGACTAGGTCTGGTCCCCTGGTTGTCCATTATACGACTTTTAACAGCACTCAAGATGACCTGCTCCATGACCTTCCCTGGAACCATGGTCTATAGTTTCCTGGATGCTCCTCTCTGCCTCTCTTGTAGATGGGTGTCACATTTGCCACCTTCCAGTCCAATGGGATCTCCCCAGTTAGACACGACTTCAGGTAAATCATGCACAGCGGCTTGGCGAGCTCATCTGCCAACTCCCTCAGCACCCCTGGGTGTAACCCATCCGGTCCCACAGACTTGTGTGCATCCAAGTGGTGTAGCAGGTCTCTGACCACTTCCTCTGTAATTGTGATGACCTCAACCTGCTTCCCCTCCCCATCTCCCAGCTCATGAGGCTGGGTGTCCAGGGAACAGCCAGTTCCACTGCTAAAGACTGAGGCAAAGTAGGCGTTGAGCACCTCAGCCTTTTCCTCATCCTTAGTTACCATGTTTCCCTCTGCATCCAGTAAAGGAGGGACATTTTCCCTAATCCTCCTTTTGCTGTTAATCAATTTATAGAAGCATTTTTTATTATCTTTAACAGCTGTAGCCAGGTTGAGCTCTAGCTGTGCTAAATGCCACAAGTGGTCCTTCCCTCCAACTCCTCCAGGACAAGAAAAAAAAACACCCTGGTGTGCTTTACCTGGTCCACAACAGCTTGGTTGGCATTTGCAGCTTCTGGCATCACTTGGCAGCTCCATTTGCAGTGGGACGGGTCTCCTTGGCTCCTGGCTTCACAGCAAATCGGTCATCCAAAGCCCCAGCAGGTCCAGTACCTCTCCGGCAGGGCACTTGCAAACACCAACATCTGGTTCTGTGATTTGAAGCAAAGGAGAGGAAGATTAAAAACCAACAGCTGTAAGTGGGACACAGGGAAGGGACAAACCCAGCCCGTGACATGCATTTCAGCCTCAGCCCACAGGAGCCCCAGGCACAGTCACGGCAGCTACAAAGCACCACAGCGTGTTCAGAAGCAGTGCTGGGGAAGGAGCAGCTTGCTTTCTTTATGCCTTGTGAAGCACTGAAGGGACAAGCTGGTCTCCTTGCCACTGCCAGGCCACTGGGTGCAGCTCCCTGCAGCACACGGGCTGTGCCAAGAGGTGCTGGGGCAGCCTGAAGGCACCAGCTCTGCTGGGCGAGGAAGTTACAATGTGAGCCGGCATCAAGAAAAAAGGCAAAGTGCAACGTGGCTTTACCTGCTCTGGGCACTTGCTTTCACAGGCTTAATACAACCATGCAACAGCCACAATTGCAGTGAGCCAGCAGTGTGCCCAGGTGGCCAAGAAGGCCAATGGCATCCTGGCTTGTATCAACAATAGCGTGGCCAGCAGGGACAGGGAAGGGATCTTACCCATGGACTCGGCACTGGTGAGGCCGCCCCTCGATGAGTGGGTTCAGTTTTGGGCCCCTCACTCCCAAAAGGCCATTGAATGACTCGAGCGTGTCCAGAGAAGGGCAACGGAGCTGGTGCAGGGTCTGGAGCACAGGTCTGATGGGGAGCGGCTGAGGGAACTGGGGGGGTTTAGTCTGGAGAAGAGGAGGCTGAGGGGAGACCTCATCGCCCTCTACAACTCCCTGAAAAGAGGGTGCAGAGAGGGGGGATGTGTCTCTTGACCCAAGGAACCAGCGCCAGGACAAGAGGGAATGGCCTCAAGCTGCGCCAGGGCAGGGTCAGACTGGCTCTTAGGAAGGATTTCTTTGCAGAAGGGGTTGTTGGGCGTTGGAATGGGCTGCCCAGGGCAGGGGGGGAGTCCCCATCCCTGGAGGGGTTGAAGAGTCGGGTTGAGCCAGCGCTGAGGGATCTGGTGGAGTTGGGAACGGTCAGGGTGAGGTTCATGGTTGGACTGGAGGAGCTTCAAGGGCTTTTCCAACCGAGATGATTCTGTGACTCTCTAACCCTTGCACACATCCTGTCTCCCTGGGAACTAACCCTACGCTCGCCCTCCTTCACTTAACTGTCCCCTGGAGCCCACAGAAAAATTTCAAGGCCTACAAACACCTGGTATGAAATGAAAACCAAGGTCAGATATCAAGTGCAACCCCTCCTGGGGATGCACGCCCAACAAGAACCCCTCTCTCATTATGGTCATAATCCAGGTAAGCCTGAAACAGCTGCTCTTGAGGAAAGCAGCAATACAAGGAGCTCCTCCCCAGCACATCGCTCCCAGAGCCCTGCTTGGTCCCCAGGCAGGGCGGGGGCTGCTGCCAGCATGGGCTCCCTGCCCTCCCAAACTCCCCCCTCGACAGTCCCACTTGCCCCAAGTCTACGTACAGGTTCATCTGGCAACGTCACAGCAACAGCAGCTGCCTTTCCAGTCAAATAAATTCATCTAGAAGAGGAAAGGCAGCTAGCATCTGCTCCCTGGCACAGCTTGCAGCAGACAGCAATACTGCCACATTTTACGTGTTTTTATAATGCTTTTTTCTCTTCCTTTCACTCCTCATAAAGCAGACTGCATGGGCCATCAGCAGGATCAGCACAGAAACATGGAAAAATTTAGGAGGAAGAGACTTTGGATGTCTCTGGTCCAACCCCTCCGCACAAAATGGACAATATCACAGTTAAAAGAGATTGTGCAGGGATGCGTCCAGCAGTGTGAAATATCTCCCAGGACGCAGATTCCCCACCTCTCTGGATCACAACAAGCCTTTACCTGCCCTTAAAGTCACCAGACGTTTGTCCTCAGCTACAGCACAGGCCCCAAGAGATACTGTGTGTTGTCACCCTGCAGCCTTTGTTCTGGCCGTTAACCTCAGCACGTGCCTTCAAAGTCCTTGGCTCCTGGAAAAGAAGAGAAAGTCTCCTGGTCTGGGTGGTTTTTGTTTGTAAGAAGCCCACTGCTGAACTACTGCCTGAGACCAAAATGCCAGCTGCTTCACACCACAGACGAAAGGCAGTGTACAGCAGAAAGGCACTGAGGTCATCTGCCTTGGGCATACGAGTGCCAGAAGATGTGCAACGGACCAACAACCCCATGGGAATAAAAGCAGCCTGTTTGAGCAGCCTTTACCTTTGGCCCTGCACATCTAGTAAGATACCTACCTCTTCTTCCTGGTCTCTTGCAGTCCACCAGCACCAAGAAGTCCCCGGATACAACATGTCAAACAAGCTGAGCCTTAAGGTGGAAGAACCACCAGGGCTCTCAAAACTGACGACAACACGGAGCTGGTAAAAGAACAGTTAAGTGCCACTGTTTTAAGGAACTGCTAGCTCTTTAACTAGCAGCAGGAGACACCGTATGGGCTGGGTTATCCAACATCCTCCCACGACAAGCCTTTGCACCTTGCTCTGAAAAAGCTGGTTGCACCCAGCACATGGGTTCAACAAAGCTTCACCACCACCCAGACTGGCAGCTCTGTGCTCCTTGGGGTGGGGAGGCAGGCGATGGCGGTAGGAGGGTCATCCCTGTGGCAACACTGCAAACGGCAGTGAGCATGGCTAGCACAGCCTAAAGCCCCACAGCTGCAGTGATGTTTGAAAGGGTACTTCATTCAGCCCTGCTGCTACTACAAGGTGAACAGGTACCACTGGCCTTTAAATAGGGGTGATTGCAGCAAATGGGTGCAGACTCCTGTCTGCTCCAAGCAGATGAGGTGCTCTGAAGTGCTAACGGCTGCCCCGGGGCCTTTTCAGTAAGAAGCCCTTGGAGACACAGGCTGCCAGGCTTGTGCCAGCCAGAAGAGGAGAGGTCAGCATGTCAGTGATCCTGGCTGAACTGGCTCTCGTCACAAAGTCAGGAGGAAGAGTTTCATTTTTTTGGTGCTACATCTCTTTGTGCTTCCCTTTCCCAGAAAAGCTAAAGGTGGTCGTTGGAGCAGTAACACAGAAAGGGCACGTCCCAGTCTCAGTCAGGGTCACCTACGTTATAGGAATGGTAAGGTCTGGTCCCCCAACGCCACCCGGAGCTCCCTGCAGTGGTAGGAGGGGGTTAACTGGGAAGCACCGATGCCTGTTCCACTTCCTGGTCTGTCAGCTGAGTACAGACAGAGCAAGTCAGAGATGGAAATCCAGACAGACAGCTGCTTGGACAAACCAAAGTGTTTCAGCAAGAAAATACTGAAGAGAGGCCAGAGTCCCAAAGAACCTGATAGTAGAGCATGTGGTAAATGGGCTGATGGAAAGGAGGAAAAGGGCTCCCAAAGCACCCAAACTGCACGAGGCAGGAAAAGTCAGAAAGCAGGCAGCATTCCTGAGAGTCAGGCCAGCTGTAAGTGAGCCCAGCTCATGGGCTCAGAAAAGCAGAGCTGTAGCTCCTTACTGAGCACCAAGATCTGCTCAGCTAAGATAGGCCAAACACTCAATAAAACAGCAGCTCTGGTTTGTTTGGGTTTTTTTTTTTTCCACTGGATGAATAATCTTTTCTATCAGGATGCAGTCAGGAACCCAACTCCAGTGTGGCTGGGACAGCCTTTCCTCTGATCAGGAACCTGGAAATCTCAGCTCAGCCACTCACAAGTTTCTCGCTCGCAGGGAGACTGCTTATAACAGCGCAGCAGATTAAACACAACAAGCAGTCACTGCAAAAATCAGGGAAAACCAGAGCTGCTGCTTGCCAGCAGAGCATTTTAATGGAGGGAGCAGAGCAAAGGATCCTCCTTTCACTGATCCCTTCAAAGTATGCAACTGCTTTCCATCACTCATCTCCACCCAGACTGAGAAGGCTGAAGGGGTTCATTCCTTCCTGCAGTCAGGGCCAAATAACGGGCACTTGTCACCACACATCTGCACTTGGGACTTGCCCACATCTGACTGACACAACCACTGCAACAATACAGCGCAACACCCAAAGTCTGTCCTAACACTCGATAACCACGCCTAGAGGGCACAGCTCATGGAACAGCAGGGCCAGCCCTGAAACAGAGATCTGCCCAGGGCATGGGGGAGAACGGGGAGGAAGATGCAGGGCTGGAAGCACTGGGTTCCTGAAGCTCACAGCAGCACGGATGCAATCTAGACAAAAAGCTCTGCCTGCTGCATTCCCATCGAGTAATTAGCGGGAGGTTTAGCTTTCTGTATTTGTAAGGTTGTCCTGTACCTTGCTAGAGGGGTATGTCTCGTGCAGATCTGCAGTAGGGGATGTCCCAATTCACTCAGCCCTGGCAAATCAAAGCTGTATCCTAAGGACAGAAAGCAGAGCTGAGCTGAGAGATGGGACCACTGTGAAAGCCACTGCCTGACGTCCAGGACAGAAGAGCAGAGGTCTCCAGTCTCCATCACAAGGGGCCACTCCCAAAGTGCCTCCTACCTTCTGGTCAGTAAAGCCATAACTTACAGACCGGTGACAGCTTTGAGAAAGGGTCCGAAACCTCCACTACGAACAGCACACGAGCCCCAGATGTCTTCAGCACAGGGTTGGCTGGATTATTCACAGCCAGGGAATCAGCTAAATGCAGTTTAACTCATCTGCCTGCTTAATCTAGAGCACTTTTAAATCCCCATACACTGATCCAAGGTGCCAGAGGTATTTTAAGCCTTGAGAGCCCAAGATGCTAAACACTGGTTAAGAAAGCAATTTTAAACGTACAAATCGAATTTCCTTCAGTGCTTCAGTAACTGTGAATGAACTGCTCATCCATCCTGGCTACCAGCTCTTGCTACAAGGAGGATTCATTCGGCTCCATCTTGCTTAAAACACTGAGCTGAATCAGCAGATCCTGTCCTGGAGGAATAGGTAACCCTGTTCAGAACCTCTCTGCATTCACACAGCCCCAATTTGTCTCTGCAGATTAAGGGCCAAAAGCAAAACAGAAACAGGACAAAGAATCCACTGACAGAAACTGTTGGATTTGGAGGCCTGGTATCCCCGTCCCTAAAGACACGTCCAAAGACACCTGGGCTAAAGGAGTGTTCCTTCAAGTACAAGAGGTAATACAGTAAACCCCCTTGTTTTCTCTGGGCTTTGGTCACCAGAGGGCTGCCCACCAGCCCCTGGACAGAAGAGCACACATCCTAATTAAAGGCAACATGTAAAAGCCCAAAGCAACAAGGTGGCATCTGGCAAGTGACAAAGATACAGCAGCTTTTGGGAACAGTTCTTTGAAGGGAAAGCCAGAGCTGACAGGCATCCCCGCTGGAAGGCTCTTACAGAGGAGAGTGTTAAACAGCGTCAACCGGCAGGTTTAAGCATTGTCTGGGAAATGTCAAACACTGTCAAGATACCACAGAGCTCTCTGCAGCCAAGCCCCAGCGAGGGACAAAATAAAACCCAACCACTGCAGCAGCGAGACAGCTGTCCCAGGTGTAGAGATCTTCAAAGCCCTGAAATAAATACGCTTGCCTCTGGCTTCCAGCTGCATGGGATTGCTTTATAGCACCTTACACAAAACCCACAATAAAATAACTCCGACAAGTTACCAAACAAACAGCATTAAGGTTGTCCACGGGATCAGGCATTGGCTTCTAAACCCCCCATTCTTTGGTACCTTCAGCAAACCGCCAGCTCTGATTCAGCCCTCGGTTGGTTTCTGAAAGGGTGACAAAAGCAGCTTCAGCAAGATCAGAGTCAGACCACAAAATCTGCTTCCTTTAGAGATCAGGCCCTGCTGTCTCTGAGCAGCTCAGATCCCCCAACAGCCACTGGGCCTGCAGGAACTGAACAGCTCGAGTCTGACCAGGAGACGAGGCAAAGCCTGGGGAAGAAGGGCAGCTGTGAAACAGTCTGACAGAGAAGAGGGGAGAGAGAAAATGTGGGGCAATAGAGCTTCCAAAGGAGATCAAAAGAATCAGGGCTTCACGAACCCAATCCATGAACTAGAGGTTCTGTATCTGTACAGATGTTACTGTACTTGGAATGGCAGAACACTACAATCCACTGCCCAGGGGGAACAGAGAAGCTTTGGAGAGGAGCACAGAGCACAGCGCTGCCAACTCTTTTAACAGCCAGCAGAGCACACCTCCTCCCGGGGGGGGCAGCTCTAACTGCCACACTGCTGCCAGGGAGGACAGGGGAGGAGAGTCAGGACAGCTGCAAAAAGTTCACAAGACTTCTCAAAGGGGAAAAAAAGGAAAGAGAAAATAACCAAGATCTTTTTACCAGGCTGTCTGTGACAAGAGCCATCAAAACATGAGAGTGGGTGATGGACAGCTGGGGAGAACAGTCAGGATTTGACAAACCAGTTCAGACAGCATGAAATCAGAATGAGAAGGAACATTCATCAAAAAAATCACTTCGTATTCTGCTTTGCCCGAGAGGTACCTCTGTGTCACAGGGTAAATATCCCATTCTGCTGCCCAGGGCCAGACCAAGACCGCTCCTTTCCCGAAGGCGACTGCCACAGCCCCGAGGCAGGGTGACCATGGACACCATCTCTTCTCCAGCTGGTGAACCTGGGGAAGAGCAGCTCCCTCTGCTCCCACGCACTGACTTTGGCAGGTATTCGAGTGGGCTGTGCTGCTCACGGTCACGTATGGCAGGCTGGGCTCATGGGCTTGTCAGAGCCACAGCGGGAGCTAAATCCAAAGCTCAGCCACCCCGACCTTCCTCATCGGCTCTGGTTTCATAGAGGTAATGCGAGTTTTGAAAATAACTCCACACAACTCAGCTTTTGTGCCAGGGATCCCATCTTCAGTAGGGTTTTCCCTCTTTCCTTAAGGAAAAAGGAAAGCGCAGGGGGGAGACGGAGCAACTTGTTTCCCATCCGCGGGGAGCATTTGCTCAGCCCTCCAGCACTGGCAGGCAAATTATCTCTTGGTGTGAGGGCACAGAGTTCAGCACAGTTCTGCCAGCAAAGAGCTTGGCCCAGGACTCCCTTCTTGATCCCTGCTTTCTAACAAGCATCCCACTGCTGAGCCAGGATTCAGAAAAGGGGCACCCACACAGATGAGGAGGCCCAGGCTCCCACTCCCTCCTCCTGCCTTCCACAGCAGACCTAACACCCAGGAAAAATAAGATCTGGGAGTCATCAGACATAACATCTCCTTTATTCCTTACAGCTGACCCTGTTCTTTGCCCCATGGCATTATGGTCAAAATACAAGGTAATTAGCATCCCCCCTGTGGGTACATTCTCCACAAGGTTTTGAAGGGCAGCTCAGAAGCAGAGCTCCATCTAAATGGAGCCAGCTCTGAGATCCGCATCCCAAAGCTCAGTGGGAAGCAGGCAAGCCAAGTCTTGACAAAAAGTCAGTCTTGCCCAAGAAGCCACCTAGGACACAATTTCTGTGCCCTCTGCCCTGTGCTCTAGCAATTCCCTTTGTCACATCAAAGGGCCGCGATGTCTGACGGTGCAATTCGACAAACTGCTCCCTCTTGTTGCTTTACAGCACTCCTGCTGTCACAGTATTGCCTCCAAAGCTCTCTGTTTCCCAACGCGAGCAAGGCTGCCCCAGCAGTCAGACATCAGAGAACAGGTTTACCTGACGCTTTACAGTCAGCTCCGGCACAGATCAAGCCCTGCACACCTTATGGTGCTACTGGAAGCTCGTGGCTACGGTTCAGGTAGCTGTGCATTTGGACAGGCACAGCCTCGTCCCACCCGCCACAGGTGTCAACAATTTCAGAGCTGTGGCTGCCCTGAACAAGTACCAGACTCGGCCACAAGCACCACAGTAGCATAAAAGAGACAATCCCCGACCCAGAATAATCACGAACTGTGTTATCAGCATGAACTCAGATGAAGACGTCTAGTTTCCGTCATGAACTACTTTATCCTTAAGGATCACAAAAACTGAGCGGACCACCTTCAGACAAAAGGCTAGAAAGGGACACCCTAAGACACAGTCAGAGCGACCCTGGCTGTAGTGAGGGAATAAACAAGTCGGACAGAAGCAAAACACCTCTGCCATTTACTTTCCAGAAATCCTCAACAAGGGAGAATTCTTCCACTAACCGAGGGCTTTTCTACACAATGACCTCTGCAGCCTGGGGCCATGCAGCCGTGCATTCGAGCACATGCACACCCAGGGTGTGCAGGCTGGCAGCTGAAACCTTTGCATACTTCTCTCTTCATTGCTGCTGGAACATTTTGACTCCCCAACCCTACGCTCTGGTTCTGCAACAATTCCCCACACAGTCAAACTACAGCTTCAGGCACATCCCATTGCCTGCCCAGGATGGAATCCCCAAAGTGCCACTGCTCCCAATTCTATTTTTCCCGTAGGAAGCAATGGGATAGAGAGGAATGTGTGCAGGCACTTCAGCAATGCACACGGCCGAACCACACAGGAACAGCTGGTGTGATGTGGAAGGTGGTGAGACAGAAGCGAGACCTCTGGGGTTGTCAGCTGCCACTTCAACACCTGGGAATGACAGAAGTGGTAAAGGAGATTCTAACTGCTCTTAAAATACCAAAATACCAAACCTCTTCCGGCCAAAATACTGAGCTTCTCCAATAAGCTGGGGGTTAAAAACAATCCTGCCAAATCACTGATGATTTCATCCAATACACAGAGAGCTCGAGGCTGAAGCATCTATTTTGCTTGACAAGCAAAGCAGACGCACTGAGAGGGAGGGAGTAAAACACATTAACTACAGACTGAGTGAGAGGGTATCAGAAAACATTCTGATTTCTCAGAAAACCTTCTTTACGATCTCAAAAGCGCATGCAAGGCACTTAGGGGGAATCTTTGGCTGGCTTCTCTTGCCAAAAACAACTGGAGGTTGACAAAACTCAGCACTATGGTGGGCCTGCACCTTCAGCACACACACAAACGTGTATTACCCCAAGGAAACAAGTCCCCCGCCCTCAGAGACCTGCAGGATGTGGGTTTGGTAGCCACTACATCCAAAGGCAGTGGTTAGAAACTGTAACCAAGGCATAGCCAAGACACCAATCAAATGCAATAAAATCACAGAGCAGTAAAAATTCAGCTTTGGTCTAGAAAAAACCCCACCACTATTCTGCACGGTATCACTAACGCTCAGGACAACATTTGAAGGCTTCACCAGATGCCAGATTTCTTTATCGTCACGCACGATGGAGAGCACTTCCCATCTTCAAAGCACACACGCACCGATGTGAAGGGATGTTGCCTGCAGGAAACGCGACCAGGGACACCCGGCACAGTGACTGCAACGCCAAGACAAGCAGTGACACGGGATGGGAACAGCTGGCCAGGGAGCAGCCCTGCAGGAACAGGCCTGGGAGCTGCAGGGAATCAGAAGCTGGATGCACACCGTGTCTCATAAAATGACAGCAAAGGTCCGCGGGATGTCCGAGCCGGAGCAGAGCCTCCAAGGCACGAGCAGCCACCCCTCAGCTCTGCCCAGCACTGAGGAGGCCGCTGGGCACTCGGCTCTACGGGAGCGAGCTCACGGGCTGAACGACCAGCAATCTAGGAAGTACCATGGACACGTAGGAGAAGTGTGGAGCCAACAGAGCCGTCCAGCCTTTGGAGGAACTGGGCTCTGCATTTCTGCAGCAGAGGACCAAAGAGACGGAACACAGCACAAGGACAGCCAGAGAGCTGAGGAGCAGCAGCTCTGCTGAACGCCGGCCGTGAGCGAGACGGGAAACAGCAGATTTCAACAGCAGCAGGGATGCTCCAGGTTAGAGCTCAGGGCAAACTTCCTAGTGTAAAGGCTGATGAAGCACTGGCAGAGGGTGCTTACAGGAGAGGTGGAGACTTTGAGGATTAAACCAACATCTTGCAAGAAGAATACGAGCACATCTGACCCTGCTTGAGGCCAGGAGGCCAGACGAGGGGACAGCCCACGGTTCTCAAACTCTGGGTCACAGGCTGGGGGGCCAAAAGCGGAGCCTTCACAGCAAGCTGTGTACGCACAGCAAGCTCGCTCCCAGCTACCCCAGAGCCTAAACCGGGAGGGATCCTAACTGACAGTCCTCTGCTCTAATTACAGGGCTAATTAACTTTACCACTCGAATGACTCAGGGTGAAAAACCCCACCACCACACACTATACCCCATGAAAGTTCTGTACATTCACTGGTGTTTATATAGCGCCTGACTTCTGAGCACAACCACACTGGAAAATAACAGCAATAACAACTTCAGAACAGCAAGGAATGAGTATTTGTCACTGGTTATTTCACCCATGTACCATCGCTCAGTGTATTGCCTTTTCCTAGACTCTGGACCCCAAAAAATAATCCTTGAAAGATCCTAAAACGCCTCACAAGTGGAATTTGATGCAGAAGTAGTTACACCCCCGAGGTGAACGGCAGCGGTGTTAGTAACGATCAACATCCCAGCAGAACTCCCTGCAGGCTGGGATGAACCTGCTGCACCCAAGGGAGACACAAACCCCATTTGGAAGAACCTCTGGCACCCATCAGCTACAGCAATGCCGACAGTCAGCCTGGGGGATGTGCACAGCCTCAGGGAGGGGGGGCCTTGGGACAGTCTCGTTTGTAGGAGCGGAGCCGTGAGCAGGAGGTTGGGGAAGGACAGGGGCTGCCCCAGCTCCGACTGCGAGGAAGGCACAGGACAGGCAGAATGACCCCCCCACGCCGAAAGGCGAGCTGGCCGGGAAACCGAGGGGAACGGGGCAAAGAGCCACTGATTAATAACGAGGGATTGGTAGAGACTGCGACGGGTTAAACGCTCGTTTAGCTGGAATGCCATTTGCACGCACGGGACTATCGCCTCCAGATCGAAAATTTGGGGTGAAGCCCATCAGGAGGAGGATGGACAAGACGACCCCCTGAGCTCCTCTCCAGGCGTATTTCTGTAAGTCCACGCTCCGTGACAGAAAACCCCCCTGGGTCAGAGCTGCCTGGGCTGAGGCGTTCACGGGAGCAAACTCTGCCCTAAGCTCTGGCAGGAGAAGCAGCCCAGGCAGTTTTTCCCTTGGGCTCTGTCTGCCATCAGCGATGGGATTCAACCATAAAATGGCTCCTTCCCCCACACCAATATCTCACCCCGTGCCGCAGTAGGGATGGGAAGCTGCTCCCAGTGCCCAGCCAAGGCCATCTGGCAGCAGAGCAGTTTAGGCCTTTCCCAGCAATCCCAGTCTCACTCCAGAATCCATTTGGAGCAGTTTGTGATTAAAGGTACCTGCTGGAGATACCTCCCGGGCTCAGGGATTTACAGGGAGAGAGGCAAAATGGAATTAAAGCGGCCAGATGAGGCTGGCTCGCTCCTCCACCAGGACAGTGCTGAAGGACGTTGCCTTTCCAGCCCCAAACCGCTGCTCCCCCCCCCATTTCAGCTTCCCCCGGGAATTCAGCACCAAGAGCCACCGGACAGCCCGAGGGGCCGCGGGGGGGTGAAGCCGCTTTTCTGGGTTTTTTTTTCCCTTTTCCGCCCAAACCTGCCGCCGTTCCAGGGTCCCGCTGTACTCACCCAGAGCGGCTGCTCCCTCGCAGGGGCGGGGCGAGGCTCCCTCCTCCCGGGGGTCCCCACGGGGGGGCCGGAAGCGGCAAGGGCGGCGGGGGGGCAGGACGGAGCGGCGCTTCGCTCCCTCAGAGGGCGCCGGGCACGGGGGGGGGGCAGTTTCCCCGCTCGCCCGTCCCGGGACCGGGTCTGGGTGGGCGGCAGGGGGGGGCGGTTCTCGGTGAGGGGCCGGGACGCAGCTTCTGCCCGGTAAAGGCGGCCGGCTCGCCGCCGCTGGCACCGAGGGAGCCGCCCCGCTCCGCCCGCTCCGCCACCCCCGCCGGCGCCCGGGGCTCAGCGTCCCATCCCCGTCCCCGCCCGCCCCGGAGCAACCGCGGCCCGGCCCCGCCGCTCCCCCGGCCGAGCCTCCCCCGGCCGAGCCCCCCCCCGCCGGCCCCGGCCCCGGCCCCGGCACCGGCCGGCACCTCCGCGGCTGTTGCTGTCGCCTACGCCGCTGGGATCAGCCTGAGGGGAGGGGTGGGAAAGAAGCCCATTGGCAGCTGGAGGGGGGGTGAGGCCAGGAGCCCATTGGCAGCTGGATTGGAGGGGCGGGGCCAGGCACTCCATTTGCAAGTGGAGGGGAGGGGTGGGGTCAGCAGCCCCTTTGGCAGCTGGGGAGTGGGCGGGGTCAGGAGAGCATTGGCAGCTGGAGGGGAGGGGGCGGGGCCAGCAGTCCCATTGGCAACTAGAGGGGAGGGGCGGGGCCAGCATCCGCATTGGCAGCTGGAGGGCAGGGGGTGGGGCCAGGAGCCTATTGGCAGCTGGAGGGGAGGGGGCGGGGTCAGGAGTCCATTGGCAGCTGGAGGGCAGGGGGTGGGGCCAGGAGCCCATTGGCAGCTGGAGGGGAGGGGGCGGGGTCAGGAGTCCATTGGCAGCTGGAGGGGAGGGGGCGGGGTAGCAGCCCCTCTAGGCACCGTTCCCGCCCCCAACCGACCCTCTCCCTCAGGCCCCAGAGGGCGGTTCCAGTGCAGCCGCCTCCAGCCGGGAAATGCGCTGTGCTGGCCGGGTTTCAGTCACACGAAGCGTTTTTGGCCAAGAAAAGGGCCAACGCAGCCCCAGCGCACACTCTGCAAACCCCGACGCCTGGCACAGGCCTGAGCAGGGGCAGAGGCGGGCGAGCGGCCCTGCAGGAAGGGCTGTGGGTGCCGGCGCCAGCAGGGCCTGTGTGCGGGGCCTGGGGAGCTGGAGAGCAGAGGGATGGCGGGAGCTGGAGCAGCCCCAGGCCAGGCACCGGCCGGGCTCTGCCTGTGAGGAGCCAGGCAAGGCCCAGCAGAAGAGCCTGTGCAGGGCCCGTCGGGGAGTCGGGAAAGGAAAGGGAACTCGTGGCACTGACACCCCCGGGAAGTTTTGTCAGACCTCTGCGGTTTGATCGCTCGAAAAATAAAGAGCATTTCATCCTTGCAGCGTGTTGGGATGTGGGTAAAGCTCACGGGAGGGATGTGCCAGCCACACGTCAGCTGGGACAGCCTGTGATGTGACGAGCACGGCGACGTCCCTGCAAGGAAATCTGCCACAGGCTACGGCAGAGAACTGCGGGAGCTCAGCGAGGGCAGGAGGAAGGAGGTCTCTGCTGAAAGCACCTGAGAAGGGTCTGGTAGGGAATGGGGCCCACGCTCACAAAAAGGTGTTGGATTCATGAGCTCATCTCAAGTGCATCTATACCAATGCACCAGTATGAGCAACAACCAGGGGGAGCTTGAGGCCATGACGCAGCACGAGAACTATGACATAGCAGCTATAACAGACACGTGGTGGGATGCCTCACATGACTGCAGTGCTGCCATCGATGGCTACAAGCTCTTCAGGAGGGACAGACAGGGAAGGAGAGGCGGTGGAGTGGCCCTGTACGTAAGAGAATGCTGTGACAGCTCAGAAATCAAGTATAGTGCTAACGGGGTTGAGAGTGTTTGGATTAGGTTAAGGGCCAATAGAGCAGATCTTGCTGTGGGAGTCTGCTCTAGACCCCCCAACCAAAGCAGTGAGGGGGATGAAGCTTTCTGTAAACAGTTGGGAGAAATCTCGCGGTCACTTGTTGTTCTTGTGGGGGACTTTAACCTCCCAGTATCTGCTGGGATCACAGCACAGCAGAGAGGGAACAATCCAGGAGGATCCTGGAATGTGTGGAGGATAACTTCCTCACACAGCTGGTGAGTGAATTGACCAGGGGAGGTGCCCTCCTGGACCTGCTGCTTGTGAACAGGGAAGAGCTTGTGGGGCAGGTAAAGGCTGGAGGCCGTCTGGGGTGCAGTGATCATGAGATGATTGAGTTTTCGATCCTTGGAGAAACAAAGAGAGGGGTCAGTAAACCTGCCACCTTAGACTTCCGCAGGGCAGACTTTGACCCGTTCAAAAGACTGATTGACAAAATCCCTTGGGAGGCTGCCCTGAAGGAAATGGGAGTCCAGGAAGGCTGGACATCCTTCAAGAGCGAAGTCTTAAAGGCACAGGAGCGGGCTGTTCCCGTGTGCCGGAAAACAAGCAGGCGGGGAAGGAGCGGCCTGGCTAAACAGGGACCTTTGGCTGCATCTCAAGTGATACAGAGAAATGATTACTTGTTTTAAGACTTATTTACTTATAGAAAACTGCTTAGCAACTTATTTACTTACTTCTAGCAAGTTATAGTATTTCTTATAGTATTTTTTAATATTGCTAAGGTTCCTGCTGCCCAGACTGTTCTGTGGCATTTTACCAAGGACTACTGTGTCCATCAAAACAAAGCAGTTTACTGTGAAAATCTACCAAGAACTGCAGTGTTCAGCAAAATATCATGTTTTTGTCCTTGAGGAACAGGTGTGCTCTAACTAGTTGGGCCTCGGTAATGAGTAAAGATAGCATGTATGGACTGTAGAAGTTTCATTGGTTCCCTTAAATAAGATAGGATGAGTAAACCGGCTGAAAAACACTTTTGTTGTTCAAGAAGTTGGCTAAGAGAATCTGTGCACGCTCCGGGGAAAGAAACAAGGTGAGAAAGACTACAAGCCTTCCTCCCAAAGCCCCCTGAAGACGCCCCCCAGGGGGCAATGTGCAGGTGCAAAGAGAACATAAACTGCTGACCCCAGCCTCTAGAACTAACCCAGCCTTACTCATGCATATGCATGTTTGTGTTCTGTAATCCAATGAATATGTATATCCACACTCGATAAGTTTTGGTAAAATGTGCTGTTGGTGTGCAAGCTTTGTGGAGAAATCCCCTTACACCCCGGTGCCGGAGTAAACATACCTGCTGTATAACTCTTTTCGAGTTGTAGAGTCTGTTTTCCGCAAATCAAGAACAAAGGCTGCAGGGTGACAACACACAGTATCTCTTGGGGCCTGTGCTGTAGCTGAGGACAAACGTCTGGTGACTTTAAGGGCAGGTAAAGGCTTGTTGTGATCCAGAGGGGTGGGGAATCTGCGTCCTGGGAGATATTTCACACTGCTGGACGCATCCCTGCACAATCTGTTTTAACTGTGATATTGTCCATTTTGTGCGGAGGGGTTGGACCAGAGACATCCAAAGTCTCTTCCTCCTAAATTTTTCCATGTTTCTGTGCTGATCCTGCTGATGGCCCATGCAGTCTGCTTTATGAGGAGTGAAAGGAAGAGAAAAAAGCATTATAAAACACGTAAAATGTGGCAATATTGCTGTCTGCTGCAAGCTGTGCCAGGGAGCAGATGCTAGCTGCCTTTCCTCTTCTAGATGAATTTATTTGACTGGAAAGGCAGCTGCTGTTGCTGTGACGTTGCCAGATGAACCTGTATGTAGACTTGGGGCAAGTGGGACTGTCGAGGGGGGAATTGGGGAGGGCAGGGAGCCCATGCTGGCAGCAGCCCCTGCCCTGCCCGGGGACCAAGCAGGGCTCTGGGAGCGATGTGCTGGGGAGGAGCTCCTTGTATTGCTGCTTTCCTCAAGAGCAGCTGTTTCAGGCTTACCTGGATTATGACCATAATGAGAGAGGGGTTCTTGTTGGGCGTGCATCCCCAGGAAGGGTTGCACTTGATATCTGACCTTGGTTTTCATTTCATACCAGGTGTTTGTAGGCCTTGAAATGTTTCTGTGGGCTCCAGGGGACAGTTAAGTGAAGGAGGGCGAGCGTAGGGTTAGTTCCCAGGGAGACAGGATGTGTGCAAGAGTTAGAGAGTCACAGAATCATCTCGGTTGGAAAAGCCCTTGAAGCTCCTCCAGTCCAACCATGAACCTCACCCTGACCGTTCCCAACTCCACCAGATCCCTCAGCGCTGGGTCAACCCGACTCTTCAACCCCTCCAGGGATGGGGACTCCCCCCCTGCCCTGGGCAGCCCATTCCAATGCCCAACAACCCCTTCTGCAAAGAAATCCTTCCTAAGAGCCAGTCTGACCCTGCCCTGGCGCAGCTTGAGGCCATTCCCTCTTGTCCTGGCGCTGGTTCCTTGGGTCAAGAGACACATCCCCCCTCTCTGCACCCTCCTTTCAGGGAGTTGTAGAGGGCGATGAGGTCTCCCCTCAGCCTCCTCTTCTCCAGACTAAACCCCCCCAGTTCCCTCAGCCGCTCCCCATCAGACCTGTGCTCCAGACCCTGCACCAGCTCCGTTGCCCTTCTCTGGACACGCTCGAGTCATTCAATGGCCTTTTGGGAGTGAGGGGCCCAAAACTGAACCCACTCATCGAGGGGCGGCCTCACCAGTGCCGAGTCCAGGGGTAAGATCCCTTCCCTGTCCCTGCTGGCCACGCTATTGTTGATACAAGCCAGGATGCCATTGGCCTTCTTGGCCACCTGGGCACACTGGTGGCTCACTGCAATTGTGGCTGTTGCATGGTTGTATTAAGCCTGTGAAAGCAAGTGCCCAGAGCAGGTAAAGCCACATTGCACTTTGCCTTTTTTCTTGATGCCGGCTCACATTGTAACTTCCTCGCCCAGCAGAGCTGGTGCCTTCAGGCTGCCCCAGCACCTCTTGGCACAGCCCGTGTGCTGCAGGGAGCTGCACCCGCTGGCCTGGCAGTGGCAAGGAGACCAGCTTGTCCCTTCAGTGCTTCACAAGGCATAAAGAAAGCAAGCTGCTCCTTCCCCAGCACTGCTTCTGAACACGCTGTGGTGCTTTGTAGCTGCCGTGACTGTGCCTGGGGCTCCTGTGGGCTGAGGCTGAAATGCATGTCACGGGCTGGGTTTGTCCCCTCCCTGTGTCCCACTTACAGCTGTTGGTTTTTAATCTTCCTCTCCTTTGCTTCAAATCACAGAACCAGATGTTGGTGTTTGCAAGTGCCCTGCCGGAGAGGTACTGGACCTGCTGGGGCTTTGGATGACAGATTTGCTGTGAAGCCAGGAGCCAAGGAGACCCGTCCCACTGCAAATGGAGCTGCCAAGTGATGCCGGAAGCTGCAAATGCCAACCAAGCTGTTGTGGACCAGGTAAAGCACATCAGGGTTTTTTTTTCTTGTCCTGGAGGAGTTGGAGGGAAGGACCACTTGTGGCATTTAGCGCAGCTAGAGCTCAACCTGGCTACAGCTGTTAAAGATAATAAAAAATGCTTCTATAAATTGATTAACAGCAAAAGGAGGATTAGGGAAAATGTCCCTCCTTTACTGGATGCAGAGGGAAACATGGTAACTAAGGATGAGGAAAAGGCTGAGGTGCTCAACGCCTACTTTGCCTCAGTCTTTAGCAGTGGAACTGGCTGTTCCCTGGACACCCAGCCTCATGAGCTGGGAGATGGGGAGGGGAAGCAGAATGAGGTCATCACAATTACAGAGGAAGTGCTACACCACTTGGATGCACACAAGTCTGTGGGACCGGATGGGTTACACCCAGGGGTGCTGAGGGAGTTGGCAGATGTGCTCGCCAAGCCGCTTTCCATGATTTACCTGAAGTCGTGTCTAACTGGGGAGGTCCCATTGGACTGGAAGGTGGCAAATGTGACACCCATCTACAAGAGAGGCAGAGAGGAGCATCCAGGAAACTATAGACCACGGTTCCAGGGAAGGTCATGGAGCAGGTCATCTTGAGTGCTGTTAAAAGTCATATAATGGACAACCAGGGGACCAGACCTAGTCATCATGGGTTTATGAAAGGCAGGTCCTGCCTGACAAACCTGATCTCCTTCTATGACAAGATGACCCGACTCTTGGATGAGGGAAAGGCTGTGGATATTGTCTACCTGGATTTTTGAAAAGCATTCGACACAGTTCCCCATAGAACTCTCACAGAAAAAATGTCTGCCCATGGCCTGGAAGAGCAAACAGTCTGCTGGGTCAAGCACTGGCTGGATGGACGGTCCCAGAGAGTGGTGGTCAGTGGAGCTCGATCCAGCTGGCGGCCGGTCACAAGTGGTGGTGTTCCTCAGGGCTCGGTGTTGGGACCATTTCTGTTCAACATCTTATTGATGATCTTGATAAGGACACAGAGCGTATCATCAGTAAGTTCGCAGATGACACCAAGTTAAGCGGGAGTGTCGATCTGCATGAGGACAGGGAGGCTCTACAGAGAGACCTGGATAGATTGGATCGGTGGGACAACATTAATGGGGTGAGCTTCAACAAGGACAAGTGCCAGGTCCTGCGCTTGGGCCACAACAACCCCCTGCATGGCTACAGGCTTGGGGAGGTGTGGCTGGAGCTGTCTGGAAGAGAAGGATCTGGGGGTTCTAATTGACAAGCAGCTGAACATGAGCCGGCAGTGTGCCCAGGTGGCCAAGAAAGTCAATGGCATCCTGGCTTGTGTTAGAAATAGTGTGACCAGCAGAAGCAGGCAGGTGATAGTCCCCCTGTGCTCTGCACTGGTGAGGCCACACCTGGAGTTTTGTGTCCAGTTTTGGGCACCTCAGTACAAGAGAGATCTCGAGGTGCTGGAGCGAGTGCAGAGGAGGGCAATGAAGCTGGTGAAGGGCCTGGAGAATAAATCCTGTGAGGAGAGATTGAAGGAGCTGGGACTGTTTAGTGTGAGGAGGAGAAGGCTGAGGGGAGACCTCATCACTCTCTACGGCTACCTGAAAGGAAATTGTAGAGAGCTTGGTGCTGGTCTCTTCTCACAGGTGATTAGCGATAGAACAAGAGGGAATGGTTTTAAACTGCAACAGGGGAGGTTCAGACTGGACATGAGGAAAAAATTTTTCAGAGAAAGAGTGGTCAGACAGTGGAATAGGCTGCCCAGGGAGGGTGTGGAGTCCCCATCCCTGGATGCTTTTAAGGGTGGTTTGGATGAGATGTTGAGGGATATGGTGTAGGGGAGAACTTTGTAGAGTTGCGCTGATGGTTGGACGCGATGATCCCAGGGGTCTTTTTCCAACCTGAATAATTCTGTGATAAGCCTGTTATTGCATCACGTCATCGTTATGGGTGATAGATCTTACACTAATGGCATCACATTAATGAAAAAGATGAACTTTGGTAGGGTCAGGACTGATTTCAGAAGCTGGTGCCCAGCAACGCCCTGGAGATGGACATCTTCGGCCTGCAGACTGTGAGCAGGGACCGCGCCAGATGCACCAGCTCCACTTGTAGCAGAGACTTCATGCCATCGTCCCGCTGAGCCCAAGGTCACCCGCTCCACCGACGGAGCCAACTCCGCCTCATCCCTCCTGCCTTAAAAGACTGTCATGACAGATGGAAGCCAAAGTTATGGACTAAATGATCTCACTACACATTTTGGAGGGATGGCCCATAGACGAAGGGAATGAGATCTGTGGAGATACACTTGAGACCAGGGAATGGGATGGGGATTCCTTAGAATGTATTGGAAACCTGAGCCTAACGTAAATAGTATGTAAATGGTCGAACGTAAGGGGTGGATCCTGTCCTGGTTTCAGCTGGGATAGAGTTAATTTTTCTTCTTGGTAGCTAGAATAGCGCTGTGTTTTGGATTCAGTGTGGGATTTGCTATGAGAAGAATGCTGATAATACAGGGATTGTTGTAGGAGATCGAGGTCTCTCCAGTTCCCGACGTCCTGTCCATGTGCAGGTGTACAGGAAGCTGTGAGGGGGCACAGCCAGAGCACCAAATTATCCAGTGGAATATCCCATATCCTGTAACGTCATGCTCAGGATGTCAAGGAGGGGTGGCTGGGAAGCAGGAGGTTCTCTCTTGCATCTGGGATTGCGGTTGCGGGGTCTCGGTTTTTGGGGATCGCTGGCTGGGAAGGGGCTGGGTATCAGGCGGCGGGTGGTGAGCAATCACAGGGTGCGTTACCCGTTTGTACTTTCTATCATTGTTATTGTTTTATTACAATTACTAAACTGTTTCTTATCTCAACCCATGAGTTTCCTTTTGTCCCTCCAATGGGTCCCCCATTTCCCGGGCAGCGGGAGGGTGAGCGATTGGCTGCGTGGGGTTTGGCTGCCGGGCGAGTTCAAAGCACGACAAGGGGCTGAGCAAGCGCAGAGCCCCAGGTTTGCTCTTGGGCTGAACAGGCTGCCAAGGGCTGGTGAAGGCCGGGGACAACATTCCTTCCTAGGACCTTCTGTGTGGCCTGAGCTGATGGTGTGTTTGGATGGGTCTGGTACAGCAGCAGCAATCAGGGTGGGCAACAGGACCCAGAACTGGGCAAGGGGAATGCCCTTCGGCTACTGTCGCAAGACCATCTACAGCAATCTCCATGTCACAACTGCAGCCGTGACACTGAGCGGAACTTGTAAAGAGAAGTAGCTTTGCCACTGGTGTGAACCTTCCCCGGGGAGACTGAGCCGGCTGCGGGGCCAGCGAGGCCCAAAGCACAGGGCCATGGCGCTGGGCAGCCGGCCAAGGCCAGCCTGCAAGGATGGAGGTCTGAGCAAGGTGCTGCCAGGCCCCGGGGGAAGAAAACCCTCTGGGCCCAGCCCCTAACGCTGCTCCTCGAGAAAGGGAGAGCAGGAGGAGGAAGTCAACAAATGAGCGTGGAGTGTCCCAGGGCAGAGATTAACGGCCAACTTTATTGCGCCGGTGGAGGGGGATAAGGGCCAGCACGTGGGGATGGCGCACGGCTGGTCCCGCGTCTGCGTCCGCGCCGGCTGTAAGGGTTTTGGGCCCGACGTTCCACGCGGGAGCGGTCCCTCATCCGCGCAGGCCCACGGCGGCTCGAGCTGCTGCTGCCCGCAAGCACTGGGGAGTCTTGGGATGGCTCTGATGCCGCCTGGCTACCAGTGCTGGGGCTGCTGCTCTCCAGTACTGGGGAGCCGTGGGACGTCCCCAGCGCTGCCTGGCGGGGGGTGCTGCTCTCAGCACTTGGTGCTGGCGCGTGGCTCCTCTCCCAGCTTCTTCTGGGCCGGCTGTAGGGCGTCTGGGCCTGACGTTGCACCTGGGAGCGGCGTTGCCTGCGGTCGAGCCCAGGTGAGCTGGAGCTGCTGCTGTCCTGAAGCACTGGGGAGTCATCGGATGGCCCTGATGCCACCTGGCTACCAGTGCTGGAGCTGCTGCTCTCTGGGGCTGTCGAGTCATGGGATGACCCCGATCCTGACCGGCTACCAGTGCCAGAGCCAGCGAGCTCTGACCTGTCACTGGAGGCTGTAAGGGGAAGCAGGAAGGTCACAGGCACAGAGGCCACTGTGGAGAGGACATAGCGGTGCCCCAGCCCTCCTGGAGCAGAGGGGCTCTGCCAAGCCCAGCCTGGGCACCCGCTGCCAGGACTTGCCTGGGCCCTGGCCCCAGCCCAGGGGCATGAAGGTGCTTTGCCTCTTACCGGTGCCCTGGCCAGCACAGCTCTCGCACTCCCAGCTGGTCCTGCTGGTCCTCAAGTTGGAGCAGCGCCGGTGGGTGCCCGCAGCAGCGCAGGAGCTGCACAGGAGCAGTTCCCAGGGCCTGGGGAAGCAAAAGGGTTCATGGCTGTGAGGACAAAGTGACTGCAGCACGGGATTGTGCGGCACAGCTCCTGTTCTCAGTCCTTCTGCTTCGAGCTCTTGGCGACACAGAGATCCCGTGCAGAGCCCAGGGTGCCGCTTTGGCAACTTACCCGCGTTCCTCTGCCTGCTCCCTGCCTCCGGGACAAAGGCACTCACGGGCGTCGCAGCGGCTGTGCCTCTCAATTACTGCTTCGTCTGGCGGCCCGTTGTCCCATGATGGATTTCTGAAAAGGGAAATCGCTGAGCCCCTGCTGCCTCGGCATAAGGCCGATGCAGGGCAGCCCTGCTCCTCCCCCCTGCCCGGTTTACAGCTCCTCCATGAAGCTGAAGCCCAGGCTGACGGGACAGCAGATGGCCAGGACTGCAGGGGCAGCCCCTGGCATGGCACAGGGCTTGCAGCCTCCTGTCCTGTGAGCCGGCAGGACACCAACCTCAAGGGGATTCGGATGCCCATTGTGAGCATGTCCTGGAGAAACTCCTGCTCGTTTCTGCAGAGGGGGCAGTTGAAGGCAAAACCAGCGCATGCAGCCTGGCCCTGCAGCGGAAACAAAAGGAGCAGGAGTGAGGCTCTGGTGCTGCCATGATCCTGCCGTGTCCTGGGGATGAGGGAACGACTCCTACCTGGATGCAGCCCCGGTGGAACCAGGCGTGTTTGCAGGCGGGGCACACCATGGTGTGGTAGGACTTTCTGTCCTCCACAGGCTCCAGGCAGATGAGGCATTCGGTGTTCTTATCCGGAGCTGCCTCCACCTCCTGCTCTGGGCGGTGCTCCCTGCAGAAGGAGCTGGAGGGAAGAGAGAAGGGATGAGTGAGGTGAGAAGGGATGGGTGAGGTGAGAAGGGATGGGTGAGGTGAGAAGTGCTGGGTCCTTCCCCGGTTGGGGTGAGGAGGGGAGAGGAGGTACCTGTGCAGAGCAAAGTACTGGGTGATACATTCACCCTCCATGGCACAGGGCAGGTGGAAGCTGTGGTCGCAGCCCTCCCAGCAGCAGGTGATGGCAGCCCCGTTCTTACCACAGACGAAGCATTTCTATAAAGAGCAGAGCAGCCCCCATCAGCAACAGACTCAGGGCCTCCCCAGCCAGCCCCACGCCTCCCGGCAGGGCGCAGGATGTGGCCGCTACTGGGCCACAGCCCACAGATCTGCCCAGAGTAGGAGGCTTCTGGGCTGGAGCCTCTGTGGAGCTGCTGGGAGCAAGGCTTTTGTCCCGCAGCTGCTTGGAAGGGCTGGGATTTCTTTCGTGGTCTCCAGGCTAAGCTCCCCCAAACCTCTCCTGACACAAATGTCCCTGACCTTGTCAGGTCCTCACCTTCTGCGCTGCCCGCTCGACTGTGTGGGCAAGGTCCTCAGGGAGAAATCCCAGCACCCCTGATTCCTCGTCCTGCCAGTAAAAAAGCTCACTGGCAAAAAACTGCAGAAGAGGAGAGAGGAGGAGCTGATGAGGAGTGTGTGGCCGGGAGTGCCTGTCAGTGAGCTGGAGGGAGCCCCGGGCCACTCACCACGCAAAAGAGATGGGCACAGAGCTCTTCCAGCTCAATTTTATGCCCGCAGAGATCCGGGTCCGCTGCTGCCCGGCCGCACAGCACGCACACTGGAGGGGAGAGAGCAAATGCCGGCAGGAATGAGCACCTCTGCGGGGACAGGGGAAGCGTCCTGAGGGATAGTCCCCAGGGGCCTGCTCCGTCCCTGAGGGCCTGAGGGGAAGGGCTGGGGGCCGTATCGAGGAAGGGGCATTGCAGGCACTGCCTCCCCCTGCCACCATGCTCGGCCCCATGCTGACTGCCCCGACAGCCCCTCTGCTGTGCTGTGGGAGGGAAACTTTGCTCTCACCCTCCTCCATCAAGTCAGGGGCCTCCTCCTCTTCCCTCTCAGACATGGCGCACATCCACAGTGAGCGTTGGGAGCGTCCCTGTCCCAGCAACACCGGGGTGTCTCTCCCAGATGCTCCTCGGCTAACTCTGAAGGAGAAGCAGGGCGCGGGTCAGCTCTCAGCACAGCCCCAGCGACCCGTAGTGTGGGATCCCCCCTCATCCCTCGGCAGCCCCCCGCAAGCCCCCATCCCTCCCCTGCCCTCTCCTCACCTCCCAGATCGCACTGACGCACGTCTGGAGCCCAGCGATCCTTTTTATAGGCTTGTCCCCGTGGGACACAGTGGCCACAGTGACATCAGCACCCCCATATATGGCCAGGGACACCCTTGGTGGGTCACCGTGGCCACAGTGACATCACACCCCATATATGGGCAGGGACACCCTTGGCCGGTCACCGTGGCCACAGTGACATCACACCCCATATATGGGCAGGGACACCCTTGGCAGATTTCCATGGCCACGGTGACATCAGTACCCCCACATACGGGGCGCTGACCCAACCAGTCCGAGAGGACTCCTGACAGCAGGGCTGGGCTGCAGATGTGGCTGCAGGTGCTGCGGGGAGATGCTGGGTGTCTGGGTGGGCTGACCTGGCTGGTTTGGTGGTTTTGAGGGCGCTGTACTCTCTGCACCAGCTGCTAATAAGGTGTTTTCTGTGGGCAGGGCTGGTGGCCCATCAGTCTGTGTTCTCAGAGATGAGCCCACAGGAGTCCCTCGCTGGGGCTTGGCTGCAGAGAGCTCTGTGGTATCTTGGCAGTGTTTGACATTTCCCAGACAATGCTTAAACCTGCCAGTTGACGCTGTTTAACACTCTCCTCTGTAAGAGCCTTCCAGCGGGGATGCCTGTCAACTCTGGCTTTCCCTTCAAAGAACTGTTCCCAAAAGCTGCTGTATCTTTGTCACTTGCCAGATGCCACCTTGTTGCTTTGGGCTTTTACATGTTGCCTTTAATTAGGATGTGTGCTCTTCTGTCCAGGGGCTGGTGGGCAGCCCTCTGGTGACCAAAGCCCAGAGAAAACAAGGGGGTTTACTGTATTACCTCTTGTACTTGAAGGAACACTCCTTTAGCCCAGGTGTCTTTGGACGTGTCTTTTGGGAGGAGGATACCAGGCCTCCAAATCCAGGAGTTTATGTCAGCTTATTCTTTGTCCTGTTTCTGTTTTGCTTCTGGCCCTTAATCTGCAGAGACAAATTGGGGCTGCGTGATGCAGAGAGGTTCTGAACAGGGTTACCTATTCCTCCAGGACAGGATCTGCTGATTCAGCTCAGTATTTTAAGCAGGAGCCGCATACAAGATGCAGAGAAATGAATCCTCCTTCTAGCAAGAGCTGGTAGCCAGGATGGAGGAGCAGTTCATTCAGTTACTTAAACACTGAAGGAAATTAGATTTGTATATTTAAAATTGCTTTCTTAACCAGTGTTTAGCATCTTGGGGTCTCAAGGGCCTATACCACAGGCTCCAGGCCCAGGCTTGCAGCCTGCAGGCCAAAAGGGCTCTGAGTAGGCTCTGTCTGGCCAGCTGACGTCCCAGAGGGCTGTGAGTAGGCTGTGGTTGGCTGACCTGTGGTGTAGGAGGGTTCTTGGTTGCCTCTGGAAGGCCAGCTGATAGCCTACTGGCTCTCAGTACACTCTGGGTGGTAGGACAGGCTCTAAGACAACTCTAAGTAGGATCTGACTGGCCAGCTTTAGTCTCCAAGGGGGCCCCAAGTATGCTAGCACAGGGGCTCTGAGTAGGGTGTCTCTGACCAGCTAGGGTCCAAGTGGGCTGTGAGTAGGATCTGGCTGGCTGAGCTGTGGTCTAGGCGGGCTGTAGGTTGCTTCTGGGTGGCCAGGTGGTGTCCTCCTGGGCTCCAATTAGTCTCTGGATGGCATGCTGGCCTCAAGAAGTACTCTGAGTAGGCTGTGGCTGTCCAGCTGTGCTGTCCAGTGGTCTCCAAGTAGGCTTTGGATCGCAGGCTGCAGGCCACAATGGCTCTGGGTAGGCTCTGGCTGGCCAGCTGCTGCCGTCCAAGAGGGCTGTGAGCAGGTGGTGGCTAGCTGAGCTGTGGTCCAGACAGACTCTTAAGTTGCCTCTGGCTGGCCAGCTGGTATCCAGCTGTGCTATAAATAAGCTGTGGGTGGCAGGCCAGGCTCAAAGGCAACTCTGAATAGGACCTGTCCAGCCAGCTGTGCTCCACGAGGGACGCAAGTAGGCTCTGCCTGAATTAGCTCTTGTGCAGGCGGACACTAAGTTGCCTCTGGCTGGCCAGGTGGTGTCCAGCTGGGCTCAAAGAAGGCTCTGGCTGTCACACCGGGCTCAAAGACAAGCCTGAGTAGGATCTGGCTGGCAAGCTGGGGTCCAAGACGGCTCTGAGCAGACTCTGGCTGGCTGACCTGTGGTCCTGGCTGACAGGGTTTTGCTTTCCTCTGGCTGGCCAGCTACGCTCTAGATAGGCTCTGGGTGGCATACCCGCCTCCAGGACAACTCTGAGTAGGATCTGGCTGGCAGGACAGGGTCCAAGAGGGCTCTGAGAGCCAGAGCCTACCTTTCTGTGTTGTGATCCAGAGAGCCAGCGCCCACCTTCTGGCATTGTTAGCCTGACACCCAGAGGCCATCTTCCAACCTTAGCCAGAGCCCACCTTCCCTGAGTCATGCAGTAAACCAGAATCCTCCTTCTGATGTTAGCCAGAGAGTCAGAGCCTTTGTCTTGTGTTCTAAGCAAGAGAGCCAGAGCCCACCTTCCTGCATTAGCCAGAGAGCCAGAGCATCTGGCGGGCCAGCTTGTGTCCAGCTGAACAGTAAGTAGTCTCTGGGTGGCATGCCGGCCTCATGGAGAGCTCTGAGTTGGCTCTGGCTTGCCACCTTTGGTCCAAATGGGCTCCAAGTAATCTCTGGCTAGCTGGCGGTAGGCCACAAGGGCTCTGAGTAGGCTCTGGGGGGATTACCTCTGCTCCAGGCAGGTTCTAGGTTGCCTCTGGGTGGCCAGGTGGTGTCTAGCTGGGCTCTAAATAGTCTCTGTGTGGCAGGCCAGGATCAAAGGCAACCCTGAGTAGGATCTGGCTGGCCAGGTTTGGTCCAAGATGGCTCCAGGTAGGCTCTGGTGGTTGGCTTTAAAAGGCCTTTAAAAACTGGACAAAAGACTCTTATGACGGTCCGGCATGATATAAAAGAAATACATCAAGTGCTAATGAGAGTCAAAAAGGATGGAGAACATCGATGGTGGGAAAGCTTATTTTGGTGGTCACCAACAGCCACAGGACTGTTTAATTCCATGTTTCACCCAGTCATGATTTTCCTAATTCTAACTTTAATATGTTTACTGCTTATTATAGTTTTGTATATTAAGGTTTGGAGGATGGTTAGACAGATTACGCAGTTACAAAAGTGTCCCTGTGTGTATACTTCCCCCAAATAGTTTTTTTTTTAATAGAAGCTAATCAAACACAAAATCCCCTCCAATTATAATGGGATTGTGGCATCCTCTGTTTATAGGCATAGAGGCAAGAGGCAAGCACACTGCCACTCTATGGACAAGATACATTGACTTTAGTCACGGGGTGGATTGTGGTGGTGCAATTCTCAGCCCTCCCCGCCCCTCCCTGTTGGGCTGCTCTGTGCCAGGTGTGATTCCAGCCACCTCCCCCGAGCTATACACCAATCTGTGGAGATAAGAACTGATAACGTTAAGGCGCCCCCTTAACGAGCCTGGCTCCTGCCCTCCCGATTGCTGGGAAACGGTTATAACAGCCCATCATCTCCCAAAGGCCTGGCACACCTGTGCCTGGGATGGGGTCAAATGGGAATGTGGAATCGCTGGAGAACAACGAACATGTTGTGAGTGATCCAGACCAAGGGGCCTCACTGTAACAGCAAGCTGCAGCTGTGTTCAAGGACATAAACAAGGCCGGGACGGCCTGAGAAACTGCATTCCTGCCCAAGAAATAAAGAAGTTGGAATGTCGAAAACAGGGGCCCTACCTGGTGGGAGAGCAGCGCGTGGACACCACACCGGGACCAATCATAGGGGGCAAAAGGGCTCGTGAACAAGTAGCTTTAGCCTATTAGCAATAAGACAGCAGTGCGTGAAGCTTGTGATAGAGTATAAATTGCTGTGTAGCCTTTAATAAAGTGGCATCAACTCGATCAAATTGGTCGTCTAAGCTGTGTCCGGAACTTCCGCATCGGCAACTGACACCCGACCAGGGACCCGAGGGAGCCTCATCGAAGATACGCAGGACTTAAACCCTGGTGAATCGGGACCCTCCCGTCTGTGCTCACCCGAGCAAGAGAAGACGGTCCAGAGGGGGCGGAAGCCAGCCGTAGCAGGCGCTGCCCCGGTGCCTGGGAAGATGCGCGCGCGCAATCGTTAGAATCTCGCCCTGATCAGGTGAGCGGCTGGGGAGGAGATGGGGTCCACGCTAAGCAAAGAAGAAGCGGCAGTGGTTAAGCTCCTCCAACATATACTCTCTAAGAGAGGAGTATCTTATGATGAGGGGAACCTGAAGAAGTTGCTGTTGTGGGCTCGGCAGCACAAACTAATCCCCTCAGTGACCGCAGCCTTTGAAGCAGCTACTTGGGAAATCATCGGCGCGGCACTGTGGAACAACATTAGTTCAGGTTCTAAAGACAGTAGGAAACTCTCCACCATGTGGAGGTTGGTCCTAGAGACTCTGAAAGAACTGAAAGCTGAACGGCAGACCACTGCCTCTGCTTTCGCTGCCTTGTCAGCAGAGGCAGAAAGCGCTGGCACTAAGGATTCTGCTACCGCTATGACGTTCGCGGGATCCCTGTTCCCTAAGGCGGCTCCTAAAAGGAGGGACGGGGACGCTTCACGCGCAGCACCTGTGCGGCAGGAAAATCAAGAGCAAAAATCAACAGATTTACTACAGCTCGACTCCCCTCCCTCAAGCCCAAAAGAACAATCCTCGGAGCACACCGCCCTGCCCCTCTCCTGCCACCTCCCGCCCTGCCCCTCCCGTGCCCACCGCCGTCGCCTTGTCAGAGGAAGGCACCGACCCACCCCTGCCCCCGTCCTCACCTCCATCACCCCGATCGGTGCAGGAACAATCTCATTACGGTTTACAAGATCCACACTTGCAAGAACTAATGAGAAAACTAGAGCAACTTGAAACGCGAATGAAGGAATTGGCTCAGCCTATTCCTACGGCACCGCCGCCACCCCCTCTTCCTATTAACCCCTTTTTTCCCGACACTGGGCGGGGGGGGCGGTCAGGGGGAAACAGTGGCTATTGGGCTGCTGCCATCGTCAGCTCAAATGGGAGGGGGGGCACTGGGAGGTGTGGGTGGTAATGATAATCCAGCACATCGATGGCGGGGAGTTATTCGGGATGCAATAATAGAGGGGCAGTTTAAGGAGCTTGGACCAACGGTGTTTCCGGTAATAGTAACCCCACAAGGCAATGAGTGGGAGGCCTGAGATTGGAAAATGATAAGGACGCAAAATCAGCAGTAACACAATATGGGTTTAAATCACCATATACTAATTCAGTCGTTCAGCATATTTTTACAGCAAATTTATTAACTCCGTATGACTTGTGCATGATTATACAAACCTTACTAACAGCTTCCCAACAATTGCAATTCTTCCAACGTTGGCAAGTGGCCTGCGAGGCTGCGGCAGCCACACCCCGTCAGCAAGGAGACCCTCTATATGGGGTGCAGCTCAAATGCTGATGGGCGCAGGCCCTTTTGCCAACCCAGATTGGCAAGCGGGGTTTCAACTGGAAGTCTTATACTTAACCCAGGAATTAGCCCTAAAAACGGTTTTAGCTGTACATGATGAAAAGGCGGCGCCAGCATTTACAGGAGTAAGACAGGGACCCACGGAGCCCTACCCAAAATTTATTGACAGACTACATGCCGCTATTGATGGTAATCCTGACTCAAATGATAAATGAAAGTTAAATTTCTTGATATGCTTACTTATGATAATGCTAATGAGAAAACTAAGACAGTCTTAAGTCTCCTACCCGCCTGAGGCCGAGCCCAGCACCACGCTCTCGGCCCCACCCCGCCCCCGCCAAAAGCAGCAGCTGCGGCGTGTGGAGTTCTCTGACAGAGCGCCCAAGCGCCCTAGTGCCCGCTGGGTCATCGGTGCAGCCTGTTTGTTCGGACTAAGTGTTTTAAGTGTCATAGGTGGAATATCTCCTCTAGTGGGAGGCAGTAATTCTATGTTAATTGTTGTCTTGAAGGCGGTTGTTCGTTTTACTGTGTTAATTGTTGTCTTGAATTTAGGAGCATACTCTGCGGGGAGAGTGCACCTTTGTACCATCTATCTGAGAAGGGTATTGTCATAAAAATCATCTACAACCTTACAGGGGTTGTTCGTTTTACCGGAGGTCATAGATGCATGTTCAGTAACAAAAGGGTCAAAAATTACTCAGCTTGTTTATTTTACTGTGCCCCCCCCCTTACAGTATGCCGAGAAGCTCGGGTGACTCAGGATTTGGATCAGCAGGTAATCCTCAAACATTTTGAGCTCAGGCAGTGAGACAAAGTCGACCTGTGATAAAATGTGCCCTCACCAAAGCAGAAGAATCTGTTGCACTGACAGGCATTTTAGATACTGGCGCGGATGTGACTGTAATATCTGCGAGCAGATTGGCTGTTAGCTCGGGTAACTCGAGTGCTTTTCAGCAAAGATCTCATTCTTATAAGGGGCCCAGAAACCTGGGGAGCAAATATTCATCCATTTATATTGGAAACCCCTACTACATCATGGGCCGTGACTGTATGGCTCAATGGGGAACTCAAATTGGATCAAATTTGTCTTAATCGCCACTGCAGAACAGCCCACCCTGAAACCCACCCTGAAACTAACCCGGAAAACAGAATCACCTGTGTGGGTGGATCAGTGGCTGTCGCCAACCTTACTGATTTAATTCATGAACAGTTAAGTGCAGGACATATCGTACCTACCACCAGTCCTTGGAACCCCCTGGCGTTTGTTATTTTAAACAAAAGTGGTAAATGGTGACTTTTACATGATCTCCGACACATTAAAGATGCCATGGAGGATATGGGTACGTTACAGATAGGAATGCCCTCCCCAACGATTCCCTGAAACTGGCACCTTGCAATAATTCATCTAAATGATTCATCTTGCAACAATTCATCTAAAGGATTGATTTTTTTTTTTTCTTCTCCATTCCCTTGCATCCAGATGGTGCATCTAAATTTCCCTTTTTTGTTCCCAGTATTAATGTTAGCGAACCTGCAAGACGGTACCACTGGGTTGTTTTACCATAAGGCATAAAAAATACCCCCATGATATGTCAGTGGTTTGTGTGGCAGGTGCATCCGCCCAGTGAAAGCAGAGCTTCTTGGCTGCTGAAGTGTGGCAGCCTCTGGCTGTCTTTGTTTTCAAGGTCTCGCGGTAGTTGAGACCTTTGACCAATGGGAGCCGCTATTGACTACAGCTCGGATTCAGCCTGGGTATAAATGGAGTCCCCTGGGGGAGCCATTTTGAGCTCGTCCCCCTGAAGCAGCACGCTGCGGTCGAGGACTCTCCCCTTGGGTTCGGGACGCCGCCCAAGGAAACTCCTCGAGGTGCCTTGGGTCAGGACGCTGCTGTCCCGATCCAGTATCGGGGAGGGTTCTTAAACAATCCCAAGAGCGAGATTAAGACACAAACGAGGTCAGATGCCGTACAGCCTTGTGAACTTTATCTTCTATAACAACTGATAACAGCGATAGGACAGAGAGAAAAAGAAAGGGAAAGTTAGAATCCCTAAGCAAGAAAACGGTAGAGATGCAGCTAATTACCGCCGCCACCGGGGATCCAGCGATGTTCCGTAGGCTCAGCCTCGGTGCAGGTGATGGTGCTCCAAGCTCCGCCGAGGTCCCAGCTCCAAGTAACAGGTGCCGAGGACGGAGGCCCCAAGAGAGGAGTACGCAGTCCTTTTATTGTCCCAGTCCCCACTGTTTCCTCGAAGGATCCGCCCATTTCCACAGAACTCACTGTAATATGTGCCGCCCCGTGGTCTACTATGCGCGCATGTCCAGGTGTCCATGGTGGTCGTGCTGGCGGGGGGTCGACCTGCAGTGCCTTCAGCCTTTGCATGTCTTCCTTGCCCCGCACCCAGCTCGCGCGCAGGTACAGCTTGGCAGGCACGGCCAAGGCTGTCGTTGTTCTCGCTCTGAGCGGATGTCGTGGTTTTGTCAGGGACTTGGTGTCTCCTCCAAAGCGTTCTCCTTTAGAACAACAGGATGCTGGGGGCGGGAAGTGGTGGTTGCGGAGCAGCAATGTAGAGACAAACAATGTCTAACACAGTTCCTTACACCACCCCGTGGCTCGACATTGCTTCGTGGCGGCGTTAAAGAAAACAGTATATGGAAAGAGAAAGACCAGAAAACAATAACAAACAAGATTTCCGGCAAATTTTCTTTCAATAAACATGTCTTTAACAATATCTTTAACAAATATAAGCATTTATAACTAACAAACCTATAGCCAATAACATTCTTTAACAGATATATCATGCTTAAAACTAACTAATTTTATAAAACCAAAACATCTTATAAACTAATTTTGAGGCTCCGATGAATCAACAGAAGAGCATGACGGCAACTTACATGATTGATGTTTACAGGGACAAAAAAGAAGTATTACAATGACAATTAAGATAGTAACCAATAAGGCAAAAACTACAAAGTGAATTAAAATTAATCCTAATCTATGTTCCATCTTTTCCCACAGTTCTAACAAAATACCACAGAGTGTCTGAGTCTCTGGCAGTCCACGCTGTCCGCTGCAGTTGGGGTCAGCATGTGCAGCAGGAAAATCCCTTTCCATGCCCCTTATCCCAAAGCGCGTGCGTCATTTGGGCCTAGAAACTTCTGTTCCAAACTTAAACAAAGGTAAATAAACAACACTATCCGTAACAATGTTAACAATATTCTAAATAAACAAATAAAAAGGTAACAGTAACACTATCAACTAACATGTGTCTCAAACTGGGCCGAGGAATGGGCTCTCAGTCCCGTCTCAGACCAGGCCGAGGAATGTGCTCTCGGTCCTTGGGGATGGGGAGGGGAAGGAGGTGGTTGTTTACATGAACAGGCACAACTACAAGACGGTTTACATGGACACTTACCAGATGAACACATACATACCGCAAGAGAAAATACAGCAAGAGCTAACAAAGCAACAGCCACAAAATTCAATATTAAAAGGGTATACATTCTGGTTGTTGTCACAAACTGCGGCGCCGAAAATAAATGGTGGTCGGACTCGCCTGAGCCAGGGATCTGCCAAAGTGGACGCCCCCAGCCCAGAGCGCATGTGCTGTTTAGGCCTAGAAACATCTATCCTAAACTTAAGGTTTAAATAATTGATACAGCGACAGGCTTTGGTTGGCAAACGATACGAATCTGCTTTACACCATCAGGTGAGACAGTAAATATAAATTGCATGTTAGAAACAACACGCTGGATTAACTGAACAAAGCAAGGAATAACACATGGCAAAAACATCAAGGCGGCAAATGCACATAACAGATAAAATAGAAGCTGCTTTACCCATGGTGCTCCGGGTAACCGAGACCATAAATCACCACTCCAGCCGTTCCATCTTTGAACGGGGACATGAGCTAGTTTCCTAATGTCTGTGGTCAGTTGAAGGACTACTTCACCTACATCGGCTATTTCCAAACAACAGTTAGAAACATTTAGTTTTCCACATACTCCTCCCTCTTCAGCTAGTAGGTAGTCTAAAACCATGCGATGTTGAAGGACTGCAGTGCGCATCTGTTGAGACTGTTGAGTTAAAAGGTCTATAGCATTAGCAGTTTTATTAGTAATAATTTCTAGAACTGCTTGTAGTCGAATTATACGGTTCAGATTATAAATTGGTTCTCTTGCCCCTGATATCGGTTCATTGGGATTCCAAGAGGCAGGCCCATAATGCTCAATAATTCTTTCAGGGGACCACTCATTTTCCCCCCACTTTTGAGTTCCACCTATTTTAAACTCAACAGACCGCTTGTTGCGGACAATCCTTTTGTTCCCTAGTTTATCATATAATTTTATTCCCAACTGAGGACCATCTGCCTCCGGAAGAAGGAAAAACAGGGGTCGGATAATCCTTATATAGCAAATCCCTGACCAGTTTGCTGGTAATTCTTTGTAGGCAGTATGTCCACATACCCAATAATGGCCCTTTTTGGCTTTGGTACCTTTGGCAAATGGTCCCTCTGCAGTCCTTGGGGTTTGAAAATAAGTTGTGTTTTTATCTCTCAGAGGGCTGAAAACCTCATTAACTTGACTGATTATCCGGATGGTACAATACCAGGACCCAGTGTCGTTCTTCCATTCACAAGTTTGATTATAAAAGTTGTTTCCCTGTAATTTGGCACATTGCAACAAGGTGGCATCTGGCAAGTGACAAAGATACAGCAGCTTTTGGGAACAGTTCTTTGAAGGGAAAGCCAGAGTTGACAGGCATCCCCGCTGGAAGGCTCTTACAGAGGAGAGTGTTAAACAGCGTCAACTGGCAGGTTTAAGCATTGTCTGGGAAATGTCAAACACTGTCAAGATACCACAGAGCTCTCTGCAGCCAAGCCCCAGCGAGGGACTCCTGTGGGCTCATCTCTGAGAACACAGACTGATGGGCCACCAGCCCTGCCCACAGAAAACACCTTATTAGCAGCTGGTGCAGAGAGTACAGCGCCCTCAAAACCACCAAACCAGCCAGGTCAGCCCACCCAGACACCCAGCATCTCCCCGCGTGCAGCACCTGCAGCCACATCTGCAGCCCAGCCCTGCTGTCAGGATCCTCTCGGACTGGTCGGGTCAGCGCCCGTATGTGGGGGTACTGATGTCACCGTGGCCATGGTAACCTGCCAAGGGTGTCCCTACCCATATATGGGGTGTGATGTCACTGTGGCCATAGTGTCCCACCAAGGGTGTCCCTACCCATATATGGGGTGTGATGTCACTGTGGCCATAGTGTCCCACCAAGGGTGTCCCTGCCCATATATGGGGGTGCCGATGTCACAATGGCCACTGTGACCCACGGGGACAAGCCTATAAAAAGGATCGCTGGGCTCCAGACACATGTCAGTGCGACCTGGGAGGTGAGGAGAGGGCAGAGGAGGGATGGGGCTTGCAGGGGGCTGCCGATGGAGGAGGAGGGGTCCCACACCTCGGGGCACTGGGGCTGTGCTGAGAGCTGACCCGCGCCCTGCTTCTCCCTCAGAGTCAGCCGAGGAGCATCTGGGAGAGACACCTCAGTGCTGCTGGGACAAGGACACTCCCAACGCTCGCTGTGGTGGTGCACCATGTCTGAGAGGGAAGAGGAGGAGGCCCCCGACTCGATGGAGGAGGGTGAGAGCAAACTTTCCCTCTCACAGCACAGCAGAGGGGCTGTCGGGGCGGTCAGCGTGGGGCCGAGCGCAGTGGCAGGAAGACGCAGTGCCTGCGATGCCCCTTCCTGGCCACGGCCCCCAGCCCTTCCCCTCAGCCCCTCAGGGACGGAGCAGGCCCCTGGGGACAATCCCTCAGGTACGCTTCCCCCGGCCCCACAGAGGTGCTCATTCCCGCCGGCACTTGCTCTCTCCCCTCCAGCGTGCGTGCTGTGCGGCCGGACAGCGGCGGACCCGGTTCTCTGCGGGCGGAAAATCAATACTGAAGACTTCTGTGCCCATTTCTTTTGCCTGGTGAGTGCCCCGGGGCTCCCTCCAGCTCACTGACAGGCACTCCCGGCCACAGTCTGTATATCAGCTCCTCCTCTCTTCTCTTCTGCAGATTTTTGCCAGTGAGCTTTTATTCTGGCTGGACGAGGAATCAGGGATGCTGGCATTTGACCCTAAGGACATTCCCCGTGTAGTCGAGCGGGCAGCGCAGAAAGTGAGGACCTGACAGGGTCAGGGAGATTTGTGTCAGGAGAGGTTTGGGGGAGCTTAGCCCAGAGCCCAGGAAAGAAATCCCAGCCCCTCCAAGCAGCTCCGGGACAAAAGCCTTGCTCCCAGCAGCTCCACAGAGGCTCCAAGCCCAGGAGCCCCGTGCACCGGGCGGATCTGTGGGCTGTGGCCCAGCAGCGGCCACATCCTGCACCCTGCCCAGAGGTATGGGACTGGCTGGGGAGGCCCCGAGGCTGCCGCTGACGGGGGCTGCTCTGCTCTTTCTAGAAATGCTTCGTCTGTGGTGAGAGTGGGGCCGCCATCACCTGCTGCTGGGAGGGCTGCGACTGGAGCTTCCATCTGCCCTGTGCCACGGAGGGTGAATGCATCACCCAGTACTTTTATCCGCACAGGTACCTCGTCTCTCCTCCTCACCCCCACCGGGGAAGGACCCAGCACTTCTCACCCTCACCCATCCCTTCTCTCTCTTCCCTCCAGCTCCTTCTGCAGGGAGCACTGCCCAGAGCAGGAGGTGGAGGCGGCTCCGGAGAACAACACCGAATGCCTCATCTGCCTGGACCCTGTGGAGGACAGAAAGTCCTACCACACCATGGTGTGCCCCGCCTGCAAACATGCCTGGTTCCACCGGGGCTGCATCCAGGTAGGAGTCGTTCCCTCACGCCCAGGACATGGCAGGCTCACGGCAGCACCAGAGCCTCACTCCTGCTCTTGTTTCCTCTGCAGGGCCAGGCTCGGTATGCTGCTACTATTTCCTTCAACTGCCCCCTCTGCAGAGACAAACATGACTTTCTCGTGGACATGGTCAAAATGGGCATCCGAATCCCCTTGAGGTTGGTGTCCTGCCGGCTCACAGGACAGGAGGCTGCAAGCCCTGTGCCATGCCAGGGGCTGCCCCTGCAGTCCTGGCCCTCTGCTGTCCCGTCAGCCTGGGCTTCAGCTTCACGGAGGAGCTGCAAAACGGGCAGGGGGGAGGAGCAGGGCTACCCTGCATTGGCCTTATACCGGGGCAGCAGGGGCTCAGCGATTTCCCTTTCCCCATCAGAAATCCATCACGGGACAACGAGCCTCCAGTTGAACCATTAATCCAGAGGCACAGCCGCTGTGATGCTCGTGTGTGCCTTTGTCCCGGAGGCAGGGAGCAGGCAGAGGAACGTGGGTAAGTTGCCAAAGCGGCACCCTGGGCTCTGCACGGGATCTCTGTGTCGCCAAGAGCTCGAAGAGGAAGGACTGAGAACAGGAGCTGTGCCGCACAATCCCGTGCTGCGGTCACTTTGTACTCACAGCCATGAACCCTTTTGCTTCCCCAGGCCCTGGGAACTGCTCCTGTGCAGCTCCTGCGCTGCTGCGGGCACCCACCGGCGCTGCTCCAACTTGAGGACCAGCAGGACCAGCTGGGAGTGTGAGAGCTGTGCTGGCCAGGGCACCGGTAAGAGGCAAAGCACCTTCATGCCCCTGGGCTGGGGCCAGGGCCCAGGCAAGGCCTGGCAGCGGGTGCCCAGGCTGGGCTTAGCAGAGCCCCTCTGCTCCAGGAGGGCTGGGGGCACCACTCTGGCCTCTCCACAGTGGCCTCTGTGCCCATGACCTTCCTGCTTCCCCTTACAGCCTCCAGTGACAGGTCAGAGCTCGCTGGCTCTGGCACTGGTAGCCGGTCAGGATCGGGGCCATCCCATGACTCGACAGCCCCAGAGAGCAGCAGCTCCAGCACCGGTAGCCAGGTGGCATCGGGGCCATCCCACGATTCCCCAGTGCCTGCGGGCAGCAGCAGCTCCAGCTCACCTGGGCCCGACCGCAGGCAACGACGCTCCCAGGTGCAACGTCAGGCCCAGACGCCCTACAGCCGGCCCAGAAGACGCCGGGAGAGGAGCCGCGCGCCAGCACCAAGTGCTGAGAGCAGGACCCCCGGCCAGGCAGCGCTGGGGACGTCCCACAGCTCCCCAGTACTGGAGAGCAGCAGCCCCAGCACTGGTAGCCAGGTGGCATCAGGGCCATCCCACGACTCGCCAGTGCTTGCGGGCAGCAGCAGCTCCAGCTCACCTGGGCCTGACCGCAGGCAACGCCGCTCCCAGGTGCAACGTCAGGCCCAGACGCCCTACAGCCGGCCCAGAAGACGCCGGGAGAGGAGCCGCGCACCAGCACCAAGTGCTGAGAGCAGCACCCACGGCCAGGCAGCGCTGGGGACGTCCCACGGCTCCCCAGTACCGGAGAGCAGCAGCCCCAGCACCGCCAGCCAGCTGCCAGCGGAGTCCTCCTGCCCCTCTCCAGCGCCCGAGAGTGGCAGCCGCTCCAGCCGCCATGGGCCCGTGCGGATGAGGGACCGCTCCCGCGTGGAACGTCGGGCCCAAAACCCTTACAGCCAGCGTGGAAGCAGACGCGGGACCAGCCGTGCGCCGTCCCCACGTGCTGGCCCTGATCCCCCTCCACCGGCGCAATAAAGTTGGCCGTTGATCTCTGCCCTGGGACACTCCACGCTCATTTTTTGGCTTCCTCCTGCTCTCCCTTTCTCGAGGGGCAGCGTTAGGGGCTGGGCCCAGAGGGTTTTCTTCCCCCGGGGCCTGGCAGCACCTTGCCCACACCTCCCTCCTTGCGGGCTGGCCTTGGCCGGCTGCCCAGCGCCATGGCCCTGTGCTTCGGGCCTCGCTGGACCCGCAGCCGGCTCAGTCTCCCCGGGGAAGGTTCACACCAGTGGCAAAGCTACTTTTCTTTACAAGTTCCGCTCAGTGTCACGGCTGCAGTTTGCTGTAGATGGTCTTGTGACAGTAGCCGAAGGGCATTCCCCTTGCCCAGTTCCGGGTCCTGGTGCCCACCCTGATTGCTGCTGTACCAGACCCATCCAAACACACCATCAGCTCAGGCCACACAGAAGGTCCTAGGAAGGAATGTTGTCCCCGGCCTTCACCAGCCCTTGGCAGCCTGTTCAGCCCAAGAGCAAACCTGGGGCTCTGTGCTTGCTCAGCCCCTTGTCGTGCTTTGAACTCGCCCGGCAGCCAAACCCCACGCAGCCAATCGCTCACCCTCCCCCTGCCCGGGAAATGGGGGACCCATTGGAGGGACAAAAGGAAACTCATGGGTTGAGATAAGAAACAGTTTAGTAATTGTAAGAAAACAATAACAATGATAGAAAGTACAAACGGGTAATGCACCCTGTGATTGCTCACCACCCGCCGCCTGATACCCAGCCCCTTCCCAGCCAGCGATCCCCAAATACTGAGACCCTGCAACCGCAATCCCAGATGCAAGAGAGAACCTCCTGCTTCCCAGCTGCCCCTCCTTGACATCCTAAGCATGACGTTACAGGATATGGGATATTCCACTGGCTGAAATCAGTTGCTGAAATCAGTCCTGACCCTACCAAAGTTCATAATTTTCATTAATGTGATGCCATTAGTGTAAGATCTATCACCCATAACGATGACGTGATGCAATAACAGGCTTATCACAGAATTATTCAGGTTGGAAAAAGACCCTTGGGATCATCGAGTCCAACCATCAGCCCAACTCTACAAAGTTCTCCCCTACACCATATCCCTCAACATCTCATCCAAACGACCCTTAAACAAATCCAGGGATGGGGACTCCACACCCTCCCTGGGCAGCCTATTCCACTGTCTGACCACTCTTTCTCTGAAAAATTTTTTCCTCATGTCCAGTCTGAACCTCCCCTGTTGCAGTTTAAAACCATTCCCTCTTGTTCTATCGCTAATCACCTGGGAGAAGAGACCAGCACCAAGCTCTCTACAATGTCCTTTCAGGTAGCCGTAGAGAGTGATGAGGTCTCCCCTCAGCCTTCTCCTCCTCACACTAAACAGTCCCAGCTCCTTCAATCGCTCCTCACAGGATTTATTCTCCAGGCCATTCACCAGCTTCGTTGCCCTCCTCTGCACTCGCTCCAGCACCTCGAGACCTCTCTTGTACTGAGGTGCCCAAAACTGGACACAACACTCCAGGTGTGGCCTCACCAGTGCAGAGCACAGGGGGACTATCACCTGCCTGCTTCTGCTGGTCACACTATTTCTAATACAAGCCAGGATGCCATTGACTTTCTTGGCCACCTGGGCACACTGCCGGCTCATGTTCAGCTGCTTGTCAATCAGAACCCCCAGACCCTTCTCTTCCAGACAGCTCCAGCCACACCTCCCCAAGCCTGTAGCCATGCAGGGGGTTGTTGTGGCCCAAGTGCAGGACCTGGCACTTGTCCTTGTTGAAGTTCATCTCGTTAATGTTGTCCCACTGATCCAATCTATCCAGGTCTCTCTGTAGAGCCTCCCTGTCCTCATGCAGATCGACACTCCCGCTTAACTTGGTGTCATCTGCGAATTTACTGATGATACACTCTGTGTCCTTATCAAGATCATCAATAAGATGTTGAACAGAAATGGTCCCAACACCGAGCCCTGAGGAACACCACTTGTGACCGGCCGCCAGCTGGATTGAGCTCCACTGACCACCACTCTCTGGGACCGTCCATCCAGCCAGTGCTTGACCCAGCAGACCGTTCGCTCCTCCAGGCCATGGGCAGACAGTTTTTCTGTGAGAATTCTATGGGGAACTGTGTCGAATGCTTTTCAAAAATCCAGGTTGACAATATCCACAGCCTTTCCCTCGTCCAACAGTCGGGTCATCTTGTCAGGCAGGACCTGCCTTTCATAAACCCATGATGACTAGGCCTGATCCCCTGGTTGTCCATTATATGACTTTTAACAGCACTCAAGATGACCTGCTCCATGACCTTCCCTGGCACCGAGCTCTATAGTTTCCTGGATCCTCCTCTCTGCCTCTCTTGTAGATGGGTGTCACATTTGCCACCTTCCAGTCCAATGGGACCTCCCCAGTTAGACACGACTTCAGGTAAATCATGGAAAGCGGCTTGGCGAGCACATCTGCCAACTCCCTCAGCACCCTTGGGTGTAACCCATCCGGTCCCACAGACTTGTGTGCATCCAAGTGGTGTAGCAGGTCTCTGACCACTTCCTCTGTAATTGGGATGACCTCAACCTGCTTCCCCTCCCCATCTCCCAGCTCATGAGGCTGGGTGTCCAGGGAACAGCCAGTTCCACTGCTAAAGACTGACGCAAAGTAGGCGTTGAGCACCTCAGCCTTTTCCTCATCCTTAGTTACCATGTTTCCCTCTGCATCCAGTAAAGGAGGGACATTTTCCCTAATCCTCCTTTTGCTGTTAATCAATTTATAGAAGCATTTTTTATTATCTTTAACAGCTGTAGCCAGGTTGAGCTCTAGCTGCGCTAAATGCCACAAGTGGTCCTTCCCTCCAACTCCTCCAGGACAAGAAAAAAAAAACCCTGATGTGCTTTACCTGGTCCACAACAGCTTGGTTGGCATTTGCAGCTTCTGGCATCCCTTGGCAGCTCCATTTGCAGTGGGACGGGTCTCCTTGGCTCCTGGCTTCACAGCAAATCGGTCATCCAAAGCCCCAGCAGGTCCAGTCCCTCTCCTGCAGGGCATTTGCAAACACCAACATCTGGTTCTGTGATTTGAAGCAAAGGAGAGGAAGATTAAAAAACCAACAGCTGTAAGTGGGACACAGGGAAGGGACAAACCCAGCCCGTGACATGCATTTCAGCCTCAGCCCACAGGAGCCCCAGGCACAGTCACGGCAGCTACAAAGCACCACAGCGTGTTCAGAAGCAGTGCTGGGGAAGGAGCAGCTTGCTTTCTTTATGCCTTGTGAAGCACTGAAGGGACAAGCTGGTCTCCTTGCCACTGCCAGGCCAGCGGGTGCAGCTCCCTGCAGCACACGGGCTGTGCCAAGAGGTGCTGGGGCAGCCTGAAGGCACCAGCTCTGCTGGGCGAGGAAGTTACAATGTGAGCCGGCATCAAGAAAAAACGCAAAGTGCAACGTGGATTTACCTGCTCTGGGCACTTGCTTTCACAGGCTTAATACAACCATGCAACAGCCACAATTGCAGTGAGCCACCAGTGTGCCCAGGTGGCCAAGAAGGCCAATGGCATCCTGGCTTGTATCAACAATAGCGTGGCCAGCAGGGACAGGGAAGGGATCTTACCCCTGGACTCGGCACTGGTGAGGCCGCCCCTCGATGACTGGGTTCAGTTTTGGGCCCCTCACTCCCAAAAGGCCATTGAATGACTCGAGCGTGTCCAGAGAAGGGCAACGGAGCTGGTGCAGGGTCTGGAGCACAGGTCTGATGGGGAGCGGCTGAGGGAACTGGGGGGGTTTAGTCTGGAGAAGAGGAGGCTGGGGGGAGACCTCATCGCCCTCTACAACTCCCTGAAAAGAGGGTGCAGAGAGGGGGGATGTGTCTCTTGAGCCAAGGACCCAGCACCAGGACAAGAGGGAATGGCCTCAAGCTGCGACAGGGCAGGGTCAGACTGGCTCTTAGGAAGGATTTCTTTGCAGAAGGGGTTGTTGGGTGTTGGAATGGGCTGCCCAGGGCAAGGGGGGGAGTCCCCATCCCTGGAGGGGTTGAAGAGTCGAGTTGACCCAGCGCTGAGGGATCTGGTGGAGTTGGGAACGGTCAGTGTGAGGTTCATGGTTGGACTGGAGGAGCTTCAAGGGCTTTTCCAACCGAGATGATTCTGTGACTCTCTAACCCTTGCACACATCCTGTCTCCCTGGGAACTAACCCTACGCTCGCCCTCCTTCACTTAACTGTTCCCTGGAGCCCACAGAAAAATTTCAAGGCCTACAAACACCAGGTATGAAATGAAAACCAAGGTCAGATATCAAGTGCAACCCCTCCTGGGGATGCACGCCCAACAAGAACCCCTCTCTCATTATGGTCATAATCCAGGTAAGCCTGAAACAGCTGCTCTTGAGGAAAGCAGCAATACAAGGAGCTCCTCCCCAGCACATTGCTCCCAGAGCCCTGCTTGGTCCCCGGGCAGGGCAGGGGCTGCTGCCAGCATGGGCTCCCTGCCCTCCTAAATTCCTCCCTCGACAGTCCCACTTGCCCGAAGACTACATACAGGTTCATCACAAATCGAATTTCCTTCAGTGCTTCAGTAACTGTGAATGAACTGCTCATCCATCCTGGCTACCAGCTCTTGCTACAAGGAGGATTCATTCGGCTCCATCTTGCTTAAAACACTGAGCTGAATCAGCAGATCCTGTCCTGGAGGAAAAGGTAACCCTGTTCAGAACCTCTCTGCATTCACACAGCCCCAATTTGTCTCTGCAGATTAAGGGCCAAAAGCAAAACAGAAACAGGACAAAGAATAAGCTGACAGAAACTGTTGGATTTGGAGGCCTGGTATCCCCGTCCCTAAAGACACGTCCAAAGACACCTGGGCTAAAGGCGTGTTCCTTCAAGTACAAGAGGTAATACAGTAAACCCCCTTGTTTTCTCTGGGCTTTGGTCACCAGAGGGCTGCCCACCAGCCCCTGGACAGAAGAGCACACATCCTAATTAAAGGCAACATGTAAAAGCCCAAAGCAACAAGGTGGCATCTGGCAAGTGACAAAGATACAGCAGCTTTTGGGAACAGTTCTTTGAAGGGAAAGCCAGAGCTGACAGGCATCCCCGCTGGAAGGCTCTTACAGAGGAGAGTGTTAAACAGCGTCAACCGGCAGGTTTAAGCATTGTCTGGGAAATGTCAAACACTGCCAAGATACCACAGAGCTCTCTGCAGCCAAGCCCCAGCAAGGGAAAAAATAAAACCCAACCAGTGCAGCAGCGAGACAGCTGTCCCAGGTGTAGAGATCTTCAAAGCCCTGAAATAAATACGCTTGCCTCTGGCTTCCAGCTGCATGGGATTGCTTTATAGCACCTTACACAAAACCCACAATAAAATAACTCCGACAAGTTACCAAACAAACAGCATTAAGGTTGTCCACGGGATCAGGCATTGGCTTCTAAACCCCCCATTCTTTGGTACCTTCAGCAAACCGCCAGCTCTGATTCAGCCCTCGGTTGGTTTCTGAAAGGGTGACAAAAGCAGCTTCAGCAAGATCAGAGTCAGACCACAAAATCTGCTTCCTTTAGAGATCAGGCCCTGCTGTCTCTGAGCAGCTCAGATCCCCCAACAGCCGCTGGGCCTGCAGGAACTGAACAGCTCGAGTCTGACCAGGGGACGAGGCAAAGCCTGGGGAAGAAGGGCAGCTGTGAAACAGTCTGACAGAGAAGAGGGGAGAGAGAAAATGTGGGGCAATAGAGCTTCCCAAGGAGATTAAAAGAATCAGGGCTTCGTGAACCCAATCCATGAACTGTATCTGTACAGATGTTACTGTACTCGGAATGGCAGAACACTACAATCCACTGCCCAGGGGGAACAGAGAAGCTTTGGAGAGGAGCACAGAGCACAGCGCTGCCAACTCTTTAACAGCCAGCAGAGCACACCTCCTCCCGGGGGGGCAGCTCTAACTGCCACACTGCTGCAGTGAGGACAGGGGAGGAGAGTCAGGACAGCTGCAAAAAGTTCACAAGACTTCTCAAAGGGGAAAAAAAGGAAACAGAAAATAACCAAGATCTTTTTACCAGGCTGTCTGTGACAAGAGCCATCAAAACATGAGAGTGGGTGATGGACAGCTGGGGAGATCAGTCAGGATTTGACAAACCAGTTCAGACAGCATGAAATCAGAATGAGAAGGAACATTCATCAAAAAAATCACTTCGTATTCTGCTTTGCCCGAGAGGTACCTCTGTGTCACAGGGTAAATATCCCATTCTGCTGCCCAGGGCCAGACCAAGACCGCTCCTTTCCCGAAGGCGACTGCCACAGCCCCGAGGCAGGGTGACCATGGACACCATCTCTTCTCCAGCTGGTGAACCTGGGGAAGAGCAGCTCCCTCTGCTCCCACGCACTGACTTTGGCAGGTATTCGAGTGGGCTGTGCTGCTCACGGTCATGTATGGCAGGCTGGGCTCATGGGCTTGTCAGAGCCACAGCGGGAGCTAAATCCAAAGCTCAGCCACCCCGACCTTCCTCATCGGCTCTGGTTTCATAGAGGTAATGCGAGTTTTGAAAATAACTCCACACAACTCAGCTTTTGTGCCAGGGATCCCATCTTCAGTAGGGTTTTCCCTCTTTCCTTAAGGAAAAAGGAAAGGGCAGGGGGGAGACGGAGCAACTTGTTTCCCATCCGCGGGGAGCATTTGCTCAGCCCTCCAGCACTGGCAGGCAAATTATCTCTTGGTGCGAGGGCACAGAGTTCAGCACAGTTCTGCCAGCAAAGAGCTTGGCCCAGGACTCCCTTCTTGATCCCTGCTTTCTAACAAGCATCCCACTGCTGAGCCAGGATTCAGAAAAGGGGCACCCACACAGCTGAGGAGGCCCAGGCCCCCACTCCCTCCTCCTGCCTTCCACAGCAGACCTAACACCCAGGAAAAATAAGATCTGGGAGTCATCACACATAACATCTCCTTTATTCCTTACAGCTGACCCTGTTCTTTGCCCCATGGCATTATGGTCAAAATACAAGGTAATTAGCATCCCCCCTGTGGGTACATTCTCCACAAGGTTTTGAAGGGCAGCTCAGAAGCAGAGCTCCATCTAAATGGATCCAGCTCCGAGATCCACATCCCAAAGCTCAGTGGGAAGCGGGCAAGCCAAGTCTTGACAAAAAGTCAGTCTTGCCCAAGAAGCCACCTAGGACACAATTTCTGTGCCCTCTGCCCTGTGCTCTAGCAATTCCCTTTGTCATATCAAAGAGCTGCAATGTCTGACGGTGCAATTCGACAAACTGCTCCCTCTTGTTGCTTTACAGCACTCCTGCTGTCACAGTATTGCCTCCAAAGCTCCCTGTTTCCCAACGCGAGCAAGGCTGCCCCAGCAGTCAGACATCAGAGAACAGGTTTACCTGACGCTTTACAGTCAGCTCCGGCACAGATCAAGCCCTGCACACCTTATGGTGCTACTGGAAGCTCGTGGCTACGGTTCAGGTAGCTGTGCATTTGGACAGGCACAGCCTCGTCCCACCCGCCACAGGTGTCACCAATTTCAGAGCTGTGGCTGCCCTGAACAAGTACCAGACTCGGCCACAAGCACCACAGTAGCATAAAAGAGACAATCCCCGACCCAGAATAATCACGAACTGTGTTATCAGCATGAACTCAGATGAAGACGTCTAGTTTCCGTCATGAACTACTTTATCCTTAAGGATCACAAAAACTGAGCGGACCACCTTCAGACAAAAGGCCAAGGCTAGAAAGGGACACCCTAAGACACAGTCAGAGCGACCCTGGCTGTAGTGAGGGAATAAACAAGTCGGACAGAAGCAAAACACCTCTGCCATTTACTTTCCAGAAATCCTCAACAATGGAGAATTCTTCCACTAACCGAGGGCTTTTCTACACAATGACCTCTGCAGCCTGGGGCCATGCAGCCGTGCATTCGAGCACATGCACACCCAGGGTGTGCAGGCTGGCAGCTGAAACCTTTGCATACTTCTCTCTTCATTGCTGCTGGAACATTTTGACTCCCCAACCCTACGCTCTGGTTCTGCAACAATTCCCCACACAGTCAAACTACAGCTTCAGGCACATCCCATTGCCTGCCCAGGATGGAATCCCCAAAGTGCCACTGCTCCCAATTCCATTTTTCCCGTAGGAAGCAATGGGATAGAGAGGAATGTGTGCAGGCACTTCAGCAATGCACACGGCCGAACCACACAGGAACAGCTGGTGTGATGTGGAAGGTGGTGAGACAGAAGCGAGACCTCTGGGGTTGTCAGCTGCCACTTCAACACCTGGGAATGACAGAAGTGGTAAAGGAGATTCTAACTGCTCTTAAAATACCAAAATACCAAACCTCTTCCGGCCAAAATACTGAGCTTCTCCAATAAGCTGGGGGTTAAAAACAATCCTGCCAAATCACTGATGATTTCATCCAATACACAGAGAGCTCGAGGCTGAAGCGTCTATTTTGCTTGACAAGCAAAGCAGACGCACTGAGAGGGAGAGAGTAAAACACATTAACTACAGACTGAGTGAGAGGGTATCAGAAAACATTCTGATTTCTCAGAAAACCTTCTTTACGATCTCAAAAGCGCATGCAAGGCACTTAGGGGGAATCTTTGGCTGGCTTCTCTTGCCAAAAACAACTGGAGGTTGACAAAACTCAGCACTATGGTGGGCCTGCACCTTCAGCACACACACAAACGTGTATTACCCCAAGGAAACAAGTCCCCCGCCCTCAGAGACCTGCAGGATGTGGGTTTGGTAGCCACTACATCCAAAGGCAGTGGTTAGAAACTGTAACCAAGGCATAGCCAAGGCACCAATCAAATGCAATAAAATCACAGAGCAGTAAAAATTCAGCTTTGGTCTAGAAAAAACCCCACCACTATTCTGCATGGTATCACTAACGCTCAGTACGACGTTTGAAGGCTTCACCAGATGCCAGATTTCTTTATCGTCACGCACGATGGAGAGCACTTCCCATCTTCAAAGCACACACGCACCGATGTGAAGGGATGTTGCCTGCAGGAAACGCGACCAGGGACACCCGGCACAGTGACTGCAACGCCAAGACAAGCAGTGACACGGGATGGGAACAGCTGGCCAGGGAGCAGCCCTGCAGGAACAGGCCTGGGAGCTGCAGGGAATCAGAAGCTGGATGCACACCGTGTCTCATAAAATGACAGCAAAGGTCCGCGGGATGTCCGAGCCGGAGCAGAGCCTCCAAGGCACGAGCAGCCACCCCTCAGCTCTGCCCAGCACTGAGGAGGCCGCTGGGCACTCGGCTCCACGGGAGCGAGCTCACGGGCTGAACGACCAGCAATCTAGGAAGTACCATGGACACGTAGGAGAAGTGTGGAGCCAACGGAGCCGTCCAGCCTTTGGAGGAACTGGGCTCTGCATTTCTGCAGCAGAGGACCAAAGAGACGGAACACAGCACAAAGACAGCCAGAGAGCTGAGGAGCGGCAGCTCTGCTGAACGCCGGCCGTGAGCGAGACGGGAAACAGCAGATTTCAACAGCAGCAGGGATGCTCCAGGTTAGAGCTCAGGGCAAACTTCCTAGTGTAAAGGCTGATGAAGCACTGGCAGAGGGTGCTTACAGGAGAGGTGGAGACTTTTGAGGATTAAACAAACATCTTGCAAGAAGAACACGAGCACATCTGACCCTGCTTGAGGCCAGGAGGCCAGACGAGGGGACAGCCCACGGCCCCGTCCAAGCCCACGGAGCTGCGTGTGGCAGCCCTGAGCCTCCCCACGGGGCCCTGCAGAGACACTGCAGAAGGACAGAGCTCACCCCGCTGACCTGGGACAGTAAAGCAGACACGCGCCCAGGAGACCTCCGGCTACAAGGGCAAAGTTCTCAAAACCAGAGGCTTACTGAACTGTTTACCTCCCTCTCCTTTTAGAATTCCTCCACACACACAGTTTTAATAGAATTCCAGGAATTTGAAATATATGTAGGAATATATTCTTACAGCTATTATCTCCATACTACAGGTTTGACAGTGAACTCTGTACAGTGCCTTAAAACTCCAAAGTAACTTGTGATTCGCTCCATCACCATTTTTCCTCTTACGAGCCTTCCCACACTCCTCCTACTTTCTTATTCTATTTATTCTTTTTTCCCCTACACTATGGAATTATAGTGAAAAGCAAGATAAACAAAGATGATTAGATGAAGGCCACAAGCTGAAATATGAGAGATTTGGTATCAGCAGGGTTAAATACATCAGGGAGGAAGGAGATATATTGACAGCTGAAAGGTTTGTTCATTTGGGTTTGTTTTTACTGCAAATTTTCTGCTAGATCCACTTTTGAGAAAGTCAGAGTGCAATAAACAGAGTCATTCTCTGTGGGGTTATTGATGAGGGAAAAAAAAAGACTTATAATAGTATTGATTTGGGGTGAAATGGTAAAAAGTGACAATCAATAGACCTTAGTCAGATATAAACCTGAAGGAGTCACACCAGGCATGACAGGATTGTTACAGGAGCCAAATCCTGGCACCAGCTCAGGAAGGGAAGAAGCTCTAAATGGGATCCCCAGTGTAAGCCGTGGATTGCTTTGTACAAAAAATAACCCTAAACTATTCATTTTCCTTTTTAATACGTCAGATGGTTTGTATTTCAGCATATTGTCACTGCTGTTTTTCTAAAGCTTTTGAAACAAACTCTCTCCAGCTCTGTAGTATTTTCATTAAATGTCATCAACGCTCTTTGCAAATCTCTCAGAGAAGTACGATTCTCCTGATTTAACAGGTAACGAGGAGATGGAAAGAGATTGGGGCTACATTTTCCCGAGCAGTCAGTAATGCTGGCTATGCAAATCCATAAAACGAGAGCCGTACAGAAAGGGAATTTTCAAAGGTCCTGGGAAACTCTAACTTTGGTCGATGTCAACGGCTGCTTCCAAGTTCTCAAACTCTGCGTCACAGGCTGGGGGGCCAAAAGCAGAGCCTTCACAGCAAGCTGTGTACGCACAGCAAGCTCGCTCCCAGCTACCCCAGAGCCTAAACCGGGAGGGATCCTAACTGACAGTCCTCTGCTCTAATTACAGGGCTAATTAACTTTACCACTCGAATGACTCAGGGTGAAAAACCCCACCACCATACACTATACCCCATGAAAGTTCTGTACATTCACTGGTGTTTATATAGCGCCTGACTTCTGAGCACAACCACACTGGAAAATAACAGCAATAACAACTTCAGAACAGCAAGGAATGAGTATTTGTCACTGGTTATTTCACCCATGTACCATCGCTCAGTGTATTGCCTTTTCCTAGACTCTGGACCCCAAAAAATAATCCTTGAAAGATCCTAAAACGCCTCACAAGTGGAATTTGATGCAGAAGTAGTTACACCCCCGAGGTGAACGGCAGCGGTGTTAGTAACGATCAACATCCCAGCAGAACTCCCTGCAGGCTGGGATGAACCTGCTGCACCCAAGGGAGACACAAACCCCATTTGGAAGAACCTCTGGCACCCATCAGCTACAGCAATGCCGACAGTCAGCCTGGGGGATGTGCACAGCCTCGGGGAGGAGGGGCCTTGGGACAGTCTCGTGTGTAGGAGCGGAGCCGTGAGCAGGAGGTTGGGGAAGGACAGGGGCTCCCCCAGCTCCGACTGCGAGGAAGGCACAGGACAGGCAGAATGACCCCCCCACGCCGAAAGGCGAGCTGGCCGGGAAACCGAGGGGAATGGGGCAAAGAGCCACTGATTAATAACGAGGGATTGGTAGAGACTGCGACGGGTTAAACGCTCGTTTAGCTGGAATGCCATTTGCACGCACGGGACTATCGCCTCCAGATCGAAAATTCGGGGTGAAGCCCATCAGGAGGAGGATGGACAAGACGACCCCCTGAGCTCCTCTCCAGGCGTATTTCTGTAAGTCCACGCTCCGTGACAGAAAACCCCCCTGGGTCAGAGCTGCCTGGGCTGAGGCGTTCACGGGAGCAAACTCTGCCCTAAGCTCTGGCAGGAGAAGCAGCCCAGGCAGTTTTTCCCTTGGGCTCTGTCTGCCATCAGCGATGGGATTCAACCATAAACTGGCTCCTTCCCCCACACCAATATCTCACCCCGTGCCGCAGTAGGGATGGGAAGCTGCTCCCAGTGCCCAGCCAAGGCCATCTGGCAGCACAGCAGTTTAGGCCTTTCCCAGCAATCCCAGTCTCACTCCGGAATCCATTTGGAGCAGTTTGTGATTAAAGGTACCTGCTGGAGATACCTCCCGGGCTCAGGGATTTACAGGGAGAGAGGCAAAATGGAATTAAAATGGCCAGACGAGGCTGGCTCGCTCCTCCACCAGGACAGTGCTGACGGACGTTGCCTTTCCAGCCCCAAACCGCTGCTCCCCCCCCCATTTCAGCTTCCCCCGGGAATTCAGCACCAAGAGCCACCGGACAGCCCGAGGGGCCGCGGGGGGGTGAAGCCGCTTTTCTGGGTTTTTTTTTCCCTTTTCCCCCCAAACCTGCCGCCGTTCCAGGGTCCCGCTGTACTCACCCAGAGCGGCTGCTCCCTCGCAGGGGCGGGGCGAGGCTCCCTCCTCTCGGGGGTCCCCACAGGGGGGGGCGGAAGCCGCGGGGGCTGGGGGGGGGGCAGGATGGAGCGGCGCTTCGCTCCCTCGGAGGGCGCCGGGTGCGGGCGGGGCAGTTTCCCCGCTCGCCCCTCCTGGGGCCGGGGCTGTGGGGGCGGCAGGGGGGGGCGGTTCTCGGCGCGGGGCCGGGACGCGGCTTCCAGGGCCCCAGGGCACCCCCCGCCCGCCCCGCCGGGCCCTCCCAGCCCCGCCGCTCCCCCGGCCCCGCTGCCGCTGCCAGCCGAGCCCCCCCCCCGCCAGCGCCGGCCCCGGCGGGAACCTCCGCGGCTGCTGCCGCCGCCTCCGCCGCTGGGATCGGCAGCCGGACGGGGACGCCCGGGCGCGCCCCCCCCGCGCACACAGACACACACGCCCCCCCACCCCCGGGCTCTCCGGGCCGTACCTGGGAGGGGGCAGCGGGGGCCGCAGCGCGCACCTGCCCGGCCCGCCCGTCCGCGGCCGCGGAGCGGAGCAGCCGCCGCGGGGAGCCCCGCGCTGAGGGACCGCCCATGACCAGCGGCAGCGCGGGCAGCGCGGCCCGGGAACACGCGTGGGAGCCGCGGGCAGGGCAGGGCTGGGCAGGGCTGGGCTGGGCTGGGCTGGGCTCGGCAGCCGGGGTGGGGGGGGACGGTCTGTCCTGCTCAAAGGCAGCCGTCGACTTGTTCTGCTGACGCGGGATGCCTTTGGCTTTAACACAAAGAACGTCTTGCTTGACCCAAGCATGGCTACACTGCTCTAAAAGTTTAACCTCCAACACCACTGCTTGAAAAACGGGGAAAACAGATCACGTCTCAATTATAAAACAGTTTGCTGAGAACAGGACAGAGTCTGGGCAGCGATACTGCTCGGCTGATGCTCGAGTATCTGCCGCACAGCTCTGAGTGCGCAGGGGACTGTCGACAGGTTCTGTAAGAAACAACTGTTTGCAAAAAGACTCCTTCATAGAAAAAGTTGGTTCAATGCTTAAAGGGGAAATTCCCATAGGACGTTTCTGCTGACACTCTGACAGATTTGACCATTTCAAAGAGGAGATGGCTCCCTCCTCTGAAAGGGAAAAGATCCCCAATGCTGCTGTTCGACTCCCATGGATAAAACAATTTCCCAGCCTACAGTTTCAATTCACTGCAACTCCATCCCTGTCTCCATCGGAAAACGCAAAGCCTCTAAGAGGAAAGGCCTGGGATTGCCTAAGGGGGGGGAGGGGGAGAGTCAGAGCCCTCCCAGTGCCCCCCAGTACATCCCAGTGCCACCCAGTATGTCCCGGTGTCCCTCAGAACGTCCCAGAGCCCCTCCCAGTACTGCCCAGTATGCCCCAGTGACCCCTAGTATGTCCCAGTAACCCTCCCAGCACTCCTCAGTATGTCCCAGTACGTCCCAGTGGCCCCCAGTACATATCAGGGACCCTCACAGAGCCCCCCACTATGTACCAGTGACCTTCCTAGTGCTCCCCAGTATATCCCAGTATGTCCCGCTGCCCCCCAGTATGTCCCAGTAACCCCCCCAGTCCATCCTAACAACCTTCCCAGTGTGCCCCAGTATGTCCCAGTGACATTCCCCACTGACTTCCCCCAGGAGATTAAATCCCAGCTCCATACAAACAACTCACCGTGACTCGGGGCAAATAATCCCATCGCAGTCAATAAAGCATGCCAGTTACAACTCATACTGTGCGTCATCTGCAGCAGCTTCAGAGCAGTGGCAGACACGGAGCTTGTCCAACTGGGAGAGTTTTTTCCAGGGGTTTCGATGGGACTATTCCCATACAAAAGCACACGCGGAGCTGCCAGACTCTGGGCGCAAAGCCGGGAAATTCCGTCTGGCTACAAACAAGCTGCAGGCTAAAATCCTTGCAGGGCTGCTATTTACTGATCAGTGGTTGTGTATCTCTGTGGTACCTTCTAACGGTTCCCTTCAGTCCCATCCCACAGAGCTGTCTGCAGGGCAGAGCCAGGGCTGAGCTTTCCCCAGCACTGTGTCCCTGCACGAGGGGCTGGCACTGTCACCCCCCACACTGCCCCCAGCAGCGGGCCCCCAGCTCCTGCCAGCCGGCAGAGTGCAGCTGGGCTCTGGCTGCAGACACCCGCTGCAAGCCCGAGTTTCACACTCTTTGTATTCCGAAGGCTTGTGGACACACGGTGTATGAACTTCACAACGGAACGCACTTGTCCATTGTCATCCCATCGCTGATTAAAAGAAGAAAGCCCACGACTTCACATCAACCACCTCTGCCTTGGCCCTGCTGAGCTCTCCTCTGCACAGAGAGAAGCCGTTTGGGTATTTCACCTCCACAGAACTAACTAAGCAGTTCACAGCTCAGTCCTTGTTTCCATCTCTGTGCAGACCCACGGCACCTATTGGGAGTTACGTGCCAATCTAAAAGGTGGCCAATTCAACTGTTCTGCTTTGCTTCAGACATGCAGCATCCAGCCACAGCCTACAGATTTTATCAGCTGCAACCAGGAGGGTTTTGCCTCAGCAGAGAACTGAGAGATTTGGTCTAGTGATGGAAGTGTCAGCTTAATAATAAACCCCTCCACAACTGCGGTTCGTTAGGCCTCGACCCAACGCATGGAGCAGGTCAGGACTTCCAGGAGGTCTGGCAGCACTGCTGTGTTGGGGGCACGTCTCATGCCAACCCTCAGACAGCCAAGCCTGTGTGGGGGTGTAAAGGACAGCACGCATCCCATGGAGCTTACAGTCTTCTGTAGAACTGCTGCAAATACAGCAAGTGAAGGCAAATAAAATCATGACTATTTCCCTGAGCAGGAGCCGAGGAGAGAAAAGCTGGTAAGGAAGTCGGCTGAGCTCACAAGCCAGCTGAGAGACAGCAATTGCCTGCAGTCCTCCTGAGGGCCCCACGCCAGAGCATCTTTCCAGGCTAGACAGGGTTTTAAAGAGCCTTAAAAACACAGCTAGTATATACTTTGTACTAAAGCCTTCTGAAACTCCACTAGAACAGCCACAGCCGTCATGGGAATGGTGGGCTACAAATGGGTGACAGTGGAGGAGCGCAGAGATTAACAAACCCCTGTAGTGTCACAGCGGGCTGCTCCAGGTTGGAAGGTGATGAGTCTGAGGTTTAAAAACTCGAGGCAATAGTTATTTGATGGCTCCCACTGCAACAAACTGGAAGAGCAAAGAAATAAATCTGTTCCCTTGAAATCTACAGCCATCTGCCTCTATCTGCAGAAGAGCTCTTTGCACAACATGTGTCCAGGACACAAATGCTCGTGATCACGCCGTCCAGCTCTCGCAGGAGTGGGCCCAGCAGAGGGGAGCAGGATAAGCTTATCACAGCTTGTGTCGGTTTTGCTCCCGAACCAGCAGCTGTAGCAGCAGAGTCGTCCTGCTGGCCCAAGACCAGTATAGCCATTTTCTCTAAACCACTGAGACATTTTCCTTTTTCTCAAGAACTTCTGCAGATTCTTTTTACAACTGCCAGCTCGCCTGCACTTCACGGAGAAAGGGCCAAACGTCATCTTTTGCACATACTTGTTCTGCACTCCTGTTGAGCAGCCTGTGACCCCCGGGTGGTTATTGCAGCCACGACATTTCTGTCAGCCCCTGGTCTCTCCGGGTGCGCTCTCTGCCCCCAGTGAGTCTTCTCCTCTACCATTTTCCTTGCCTTTCATTTTGAGCCTGAAGTACGCTGGAGAGCAAGACAGACAGAGGGACAGTACTAGTCTGAGGGGTAGGATAGGAGGGGAGACAACTCCCCCCGGCCGGCAATGGCAAACTGCCTTCCTCGGGATGAAGCAGCCCGGCAGACAGGGGTATTCTTCCATCCCCTGGAGGCTGCACGGCACAAGTGACTGCGTGGGGACATCAGCCATGTCTCACAGGTGACTGATTTGTATCTTTCCTCACAGAGATTATTTCCTTCTGAACGGTCCACTAATTCTTCCTTCTGAAAAAAAAAAAAAAAAAAAAAAGGAAAAAATAGTATTGCACAGGAAATTTTGTTTCTGGATAAAAAGAAGGGTTTTACAACACACGTTAGCACAGAGTTGAGAATTCAGAAAGAGCTATTTCATGACTTTTCCAGGTACTACAGGGCATAGTAATACATATAGGCACAAAGTCTGTGTACAAATATGTCATTTAATGTGCTTTATAAAACAGTTGTATCTCAGATCACTAACTCTTCATCTGAATGGATAATAAATACAATTTTCTCAAAATGGTAAAAGCTCAGAAAAAACACAACTTCTTAACACAGATCTCAGTAGACTTTTGTATAAACTCCTGGTTGCGTTTGCTGTGCAAGATTCACCCACAGTTAGTCTGATTGCTCTGCCAATTTTTCTTCAGATAAGCTCAGATTAGGAAATCTTTATCCAACAGGAAGAAAGATACATGACTACATTTCAAAACTCCTTCGCTCATACTGCAACCTGTCACTGGCCGACACATCTCTCGCAGCCACATTAATGTTGATAATAAATACTAACTGGCTCCTTCTGGGAAAAGAGTACCCAGCACTTATCGGAAGAATGCACACTTCTCGTTTGGGAAGCAATTTTAGAGAGAGCTTAGTAGGATTCCTCTATTACTGCTTAACAAGCAGATGTTCTTTTATTGCTTCTTCTGAGTTAAACATAGCTCACCCATGTCGTCTTGTGCTGTTGAAGTCAGATAATGAAACGGTAAGTGATGCTTTAGGAACCTGTACAGAACTTCAGTGCTGCATTAAATGGACAATGTCAAGTGCTAAATAAAAATGAGTGACAATTAGTTTTAGAGGAGAGCAAGCTGTGCCTGCAGCCTGCTGATAACGGACGTTTTCACAAACACATTTTTCACCGGAAGGAATGCTTCTTTCGCCGATAGTGTTGTGTGAAAGGCCCAGATGAAAAAAGAGTAAGACTGATGGTATGCGTAGGGATGTGGAGAACTGCCAGCATTAGATCAGGCGCCTCTCCCCATCCCTGCCAGGGGACAAGAGACTTCTGAAACCTCTTACCTCTGAGGAAACGAGGCCACCTCCACCCGCTGAAGTTCGACTCCCTTTCCTGACGTGATCGACTCAGCACACACAGTCAAGCCTTTGAAAAGAATTAGAAAAAACCCGTTCCTTACTTTGCTGCATTTATAACGTTTAAGCACATCTTGCCACAAATGTAAATTTAAAAACTCAAACTGAAGTCAGGTTTCTGCTAAGTTCACACAAGGTTCCTTTGAAAATAGTGAAGTAAAAGTTTTGAAGTGCAAGTAACAAGGACAGAGGCCACGAGCTCTGACTCTACAGTGTAGCAGGCATCGTATTTAGTCTCCCTCTTAACAGAGGTGGTGATGTCTTTTGTAGCTATTAAAAGCCTTGAATGAAGCATTCAAGCAGCACACAGAACTAACGTGGCAATTAAAAGCCACAAGAGAGCACCTATTTGAAGTGCTCAGGCTTGGACAACAGGCCCAAGCCAGAGCTGACCTATAGATGAACCCTGTATATTTTATAACTGGTAACCACCGTGCTAACAGCTATTATACCGAGTTATAACAAACCACCCAGTCTGATGTAAACGGTGGAAGTGTTGAAGCCTGAGCAACAGGCCCTGCACCGAAACTGCGAACTCAGTGTGTAATCCCTAATGAAATCTGCATGGGGGATGCAGCTGTCTTGGATGTATCTTTCCCTTCCTTTGGATGTGAATAGAACAACGGAGTCACGGAGGCAGGTGTCTGTCCCCGAGACCTGATGTGATGAATGTATCTTTCCCTTCCTTTGTATATGAAGAGAGTAACAGAGTCACAGAGGCAGGTGCCTGTCCTCGAGGCCCCATGTGAGACCTTGCGCAGGATCCGATCAGCAGAGAAATTCCCTCAGTTTCTTCCTTGAGCCCTGGCCAGGCTCTGGGAGGAACCTAATGTGAAATTTAAACCAGATATTTCCGCTTAAAACAAAGGTGCCAGCTATTGTGGCTTGCTGACTTTTAGCATATAAGGCCGGACCCGCTCACAGCGACTTTGGGTGCCTCACCTACGGGTGGACGCCCCGCGTAGGATTTCCCACTCCCCGGGACAGGCTCAACAAATTCTCGCTGCACCCGGGGCTGCCCAGCGCCTGCGGGTCTGGGTGATGGGAACGGGTGCGAGTGGGGATGGACCTTCCTTAATCACTGTTCTCTCTCTCAGGTAGTAATGATGTGATGCGTTACCCTGTATTTTCCTATTTGTTTAAGTGCACTATTCTGTCTTTTCTTACTGTATGTTTTCTGTATTATTCTGTTATATTATTTGGTTATTTCTAGTAAAATACGCCTGCTCTTTTCACTCTGGTGCCTGAGTTTAATTGATATCCCTAATCAGCAAAACACTATTTTCTACTCCGTGTTTACAAAAAAGGATCTCAGGATTGGCGTTGTTCTGGTGAAAGGGAAGACCCACACGCTGCTCCATCTGAACAGACAGATCCCAAACCAGAGACAGCAAGGCACAGGGACCCTGTCAGGCTGCTCAAACACATCCTTACGGTGAACCAAGGGTCGCACCGGCACCGACGGCAGAAACTTTTAAAGCCTACCCGTGGCTTTTTTTCCCTTGGCAATCAGAGGTAGCTGTAGAGATCAGCACAACATAGTGAACAGTTTGAGGAGTACACTGAAATTCATCTCTGTATGCACCCACTCCTAGACAAACAAACAAATACGAAATATATTCTGTTCCATCTCCAGCCAGGATAGGATTTCAATTCCCATCTAATTTGACCTCTCCAGTAAAGCCACTCAGTAGGAAAACCCTCAGGGCATTAAATGGACAAAGCGAGGCATGCAAATACTCCGTTCTAGCACAGCACATGTCTCCAGGGGGCTGCAACTGATTTTGAAAACTAGATTCATGACAAAACATTGCACCCTTTATAAAAATCTTCCCAGAATGATATGACAGGCTATGACCTAGCATTCGTTACAGGAGAAACACCTCTTCATCCTTCATGCATTAAGTAACGAATGGCAAAAACCTAGTTAAGAGAGAAAAAAAAACTCATGGCAAAATAATTTCACTTACACATATCACAGTAACTGGCACCTTTCCCTTAACACCCCAAACGTCTGTAGAATATCACTTTGTTCAGTGACACTGACCTCACTAGGAGCATGCTGTGAGTAAGGATTGTAGGACAGGGAATAGAGAGAATCACATTCTGTTCAGAATGGCTTTTGACTTGGGAAGCCAGAAGACATCTAAGCAGCATATTCTGGTGAATTTACTTTGATACGTGAAGATTAACTCCAGGGAAATAAAAATAACACATTCAAGGATTCTTCCCACCATTCCTGTAACTGTTCCTACTGTCACAGAGTCATTAAATCCCTCCGTTAACTCCCCAAGCATTACAGGTCTGCGATATTCAAGATAATAAAGCAGCCCACAAAACAACCTTCCTGAATAACAATCACTCATAGCTGATAAATTACAAAAGGTCTTTCTAATACACATCTACAGTAACCAGAGCACAACTGAAGCACAACCAGCACTGACTGAAGCACAACTAACACGAACAAAGGCAAAACTATCACAGTGCAAAAGCAAGAATCCCAGCTTAAAAAGGATGCTGCACCCCGAGTCACTCTGCTGCACCCCCAGACCAGTTTGTCTCAGGGGAAGTGTTCATTCCAACAGACAGGGGCATTTTCTGCACACAAGCTCAGCAAATGGTTTTACAGCAGCACGGCAATGCCACCTGTCTGACAGAGCAAACCAAACCCGGTTTTATAGAGAAACACGCTCTGAATAATCACTGTAGTGCCCTGCCCGAACTGTTTTCCAAAATAAACAACCACAGGAGGAGGGTTTTGCCGTTGTTACTGTGCCAAACTCTCACACCATATCATTATTTTTCACAGTCACTCTCTTTAATATTTATTCTGCATGTTCTCCACAGGAAATTGTCATCAGCTACAGCTCAGAAATGTAGGAAGTTTTCTAAATCTCAGAAGCCCGAAGTACTGAAACTTATCATTCCATATGTCTGTTAAGCCTCTCTTGACACAAAGACTCTCTTGCTTTACTTCTAAGCTCATTGCTACTAGAGCAACAAGCCACTTAAAACACTTCTGTGGGACTGCCCACTCCTGAATACAAATATTTGGATTTTGTACACACTACTCATTGGTAAGGGTTTTGCTATTGCACACAAAAACAGATGCCGGCCTCTGAAGTTTTCTCCTACTTCTCTACTTTTAACTCACCTCCTAAAGCCAGAGGGACCGGGGAGATGTTGAATGGCAACAGAGCACAGTTCAGCAGCTTCTCCTCTTCAGCTGGTACCTGGAACCAGGATCTCTCCTTCAGGTACACTGTGGGCAGCCCAACACACAGCTCACTAAGTGGCACGGCTTAGGTTCTTCCAAGCACTCAGGGGCATTAGTTCAAAGCAAAAACAATTAATCTGCACCCTGACAGTAGGGCTTGTTTGGGCTTTCCCCATCCTCTTCCGACACCACACACAAAAAAAGAAGTCTGGCCTTCTTTGCTTGTGCTGATAGGTTTGGATGTCAATGCAAACAGACTAACTCAAATATACAACACCTGTTAGCTTTTCAGTCAAAATCCTGGGGATGATCGAGAATGTCAGGGGAGGCTGTGACATCTGCTGGCATGTCAGCTCAGAGCTGCTGTGGCACACGACTCCAGGTGCACACACTCGTGCTGTCCTTCACCTCATCACTCTGCGCGCTGCGTTTTGGCCCACACGGGAAAGCCGAATCGGCCGTAGGTGGCTGAGGTGAGGCAAGTGCCACGTGTGGGAGACGCGGCAGCAGCGAGCGTGGGTCAGAGGGCAGCGCGTGGGGAGGAAGGGAGCGGAGGCTCGGGCCATTCGGGGAAATCTGTGATCCAAACGTTCCTGGCCCGGCTGGCATGCCGTTAGCTCACAACACCGGGACTGTGTCTCTGCTGGGGGTTTCTGCCTGCTCTGGGACAGGAGCAAATCGTGACCAACGCAGACAATGCAGGAAAGCAGAGCAAATTCTGGAGGGGGTGAATTCGAGGTGTGGGGGAAATGGTAAGCCGAAACGTTGCTGCCTGGTAAAACAAGGACTTTAATCTCTTTATTGAATGTGGTACCGTGGCAAGGTTTCAGGTCTCACAGGTGCCAGCACTGGTTTCACAGCCAGTGTTACCCCAAAAAGGAGCACCAGGATCTCTCCCTCTGCGAGCTGGAGGTGGGTGGGGTGATCCACGGGCCAGAGTTTGGAAATGCACAAAGCAGGGTGTTCAAGCCAGGCTTTAACTGTTTCTCAAAGCTTGGCATAACTTGGCAAATCCAATAATCCTTTTCAAATCCACCATTTCTTTAAAAAGTATTCTTCTCTACTTGGTGCTAAACCCTCTTACAAACAGCTTTGAAACTTCCACATGGTCCATCACAGCTTCCCCTGAAGCCCCGACTCGTCAGAGTCGATTTCTCACAGGTTTTTCAGGAGATTTTACTGTTCCAGCTAGTGCCATCTCAAGTCTTACTTCCAACGTGTCTCTCAGCTTATCAAATGGAGGAATTCCAGGCAAACAGAATTTTCCATTGTGCTGCCATTTAAATTTAACTTAAGCTGTACGTGATGACCAGGGAAAGGAACGCGGAGAAACCCTTTTTGGGCGTCAGTTCCCTCTAATGAGCAACTCTCCACAAATCTCTGACAGTGAGAACTGTGTTTCTGCCATAACCAGGGCATTTTCTGTGCAAACTGTGCCTCTGCTTTCGAGCTTCCTCACATGGATTACTGACGGCTCCTTCTCATCTGCCGCGCTTCAGCTGTGTCTTCTCTAGACCCCTTGTGGTTGCAATGGAACAGGTACAAGCCATAGAAGAGTGGCTCGTTTCTACGTCCAAGGAACAGGGGAACGGTTACATTTTCCATCTGCACAAGTGCCAGTGCCAGCCAGGCCCCGACACGGGCAAGCGCCATGGAGACAGGCGGCCCACTGTCACGTCACCATGCGGTGGGCTGTGACGTCAGCGAGCGATGGAATGTGACCTCACGTCCCTCCCTGCAGGCTCTGCCTGCGCCCGGCCCAGTCTGGCTCCTGCCTGGACTCCTGCCGAGCGTGTCTGCGAGGTCTGGAGGGTCGAGCGAGGCTGCTCCGGGTGCTGGGTGGTGCTCTGGGGGCTGCCGGCGGCAGCTCTCGGTGCCCGTCCCGGAGCCATCCCCTGTGTTTCCCCGGCCCTGCCTGCGTCAGGCAGCCGGGCACCGACGGGCGCACTCGCGGCAGCGGAGGTGAGCTGTGCGGGGGAGCGTCCCCCCGGGGTGGGCGAAGGGGCTCGGGGAGCCGGAGGGTGTCCTTCGCCAGGGGCCTGGGCATTTCCTCCTCCCCTCGCCGGGACCGTGAGTGACCGGGGCCTGTCTCCATTTTGCAGCGTGTGACGCCAGCGAGGGGGAGCAGCTCCTCGTCCTCAGCTCTCCCCAGCCTGCCGCAACAAGCCAACATGGCTGCAGAGAGCGAGTGGAGCTGCCCCATCTGCGGCGAGACCCGAGATGGCGCCGCTTATGTGAACCCCTGTCTGCACCAGTTCTGCCTGGGCTGCATTGTGCGGTGGGCCAAGAGGAAAGCGTCGTGCCCCCTTTGCAGGCAGACTGTCAAGGACATCCTCTACTCTGTGCGGTCAGAGGAAGATTTTCTGGACATGTCTTTCCGGCGGCGCCCCTCCCGTCCATCACTTGCCGGCCACCAGGACGAGCAGCGGGCTGCGGACCCAGTGCCCGTGGGTGGCTTTCTGCCCCGTGTCTGGGCGCGCTTTTTCCGGGACTGCACGGAGATCCTGGAGCCCCTGATGCCCTGGCTGAGGCAGCAGCTCCGGCAGATGTACAGGGAGGGCTGGTGGATGGTGGATTTGGTACAGGCCAACATCATCGCCCATCTGTGCCACTACGGGCCGGACGAGGAGGCCTTGGTGCGGCAGCTGCAGACCTTCCTGCAGCACCGGACGGTGACGTTTGTGCGCCAGCTGGTCGCCGTCGTGCCAGAGCGGTGCAGGGAGCGCTTCATGCAGCAGCTGGAGCCCCGGGACTCCCAGGCTGCCGAGGAGCAGGAGCACAGCCCCGCGGCCACCCCTGGCCCTGCCGCCACCCCGGGGGACACTCCTGCCCCCGACCCCAGAGCGCAGGAGGAGTCCCGTGAGGAGCTGGGGCAGGCGGTGGCAGGTCCCTCTGCTGCTGGCCAGGGCACGGACTGCTCACCCGGGGGGCCCCGGCGACACCCCAAGAGGAAGGCCAGCTGCTCCCAGGACTCTTCAGCCCACAAGCGGCCACGCCGCCGGCGACGTTAGGGTGGCCAGAAGCCGGCGAAACCAGGGCTGGGCCAGCAGCTGGGGTGCTCGCCAGCCCCCAAGGGGACTTGGAGGTGCTTGTTAGTAGCCTCATCATGAAAGAAGGAGAATAAAACGATGAAAACTGCATGAGAAGTCTCAGTCTCTCCTTACACGCAGTGCGGCTGGCATTGCTGTCGTCGCCACCCGTGATGCTTTCTCCTCCTCCTCCTGGTGCTGTGCTCACCTTCCCCCTCATGAGGCTGCTGCAACTTCCACAGTGTCTACCACAGCTTGTCCTGAAGCCCTGATTCATCTGTCAGAGGGTGTATTTCTCAGAGGCTCTTCCGGAGATTACACTGGTTTATCTGTTGCCATCTCAAGTCTTACATCCAACAGGTCTCAGGTTATTATCAAATCAAAGAATTCCAGCCCAACAGAATCTTCTGTTTCTCTACCATTTAAATTTAACTTCAGCTGTGTTTTATTGTCTTCTGTGATCCACTAACAGTGATCAAGGAAGACTAGTTATGGCATTTAAATATCTTTTCAAATTTAACCTAGGGCTCTTCCTTTTTTTTGAATTCTTCCCCTCAGTAGTTTGTACAGACACCCCGTGAGTGTACAGACTTAATTCTTTCTACAGGGAGATTAACATATTGCTAATCCTCCAGAAACAGGTCTTTAGCATTTTTCAAGCATAAGAAATAGCAGTAGGGTATTTGAAATGGAGCTTTTGTTCAACAAGCCAGCAATAATTCTGGAAATAAACGGTCCTGAGCCTTGGTTGCCTACTCGCGGACAGACCAAAGGCAGGCGGCCGCTCTCTGCCTTGGCTGGAGGACTGTTTCCCTGAAGCACCGCCCCTCCGTCCTGTTCCCAGCCTGCAGTTCGGATGTGCAGAGGGACGGGCTGTGTTGCAGCAGGGCAGCTGGGGCACAGCCAGGAGAGCCTGAGCCGGGGCTGGGTGCTGGGCCTGGAAACAGGCCCAGGGGGTCGGTCTTCCAGAAACCTGCTCCACAGGCGAAGATCGGCTGCTTGTGCAGAAACACCACTATGGCATTACCGCCTTTTCCCATGGGACCTCTTCCCCGTCCCGGGGGTCACGCAGTGTGGCCACCTCTTCCCGACAAACAGCCAAGCCATTTCCAAACAGCCAAGCCATTTCCAGCTTTGCACAACCACATTCTTGCAAAAAAAAAATCACAAATTTTGAAGATGTACTACATGACAATGCAGACTTCATTGCACATATAATGCAGCAACCATGAGATAATTTCGGAAAATTCTTCCTGATTCTTTAGAAAGCAGAAGAAAAGTATTTCTCCCGCATTCTGAATAATGCTTTTATTTTCCCTGTCTTACAGGAGGGAGAAATGAGGATGCTGCAGTCCAGGCACGCAGCAAGGAGGAAGTAGAGACGTGACCAGACTAGACAGGTGTTTCCTGTGTGGTTCTTGCTGAGGCCATATTGCTGGGGTCTCTGCAAACCAAAGATTAAAGGCTCTTTGTCATTCCACCAGATAATTTGGAGGGAAAAAAAGTCCGTTCCATTTGTTCTTGTCAGCTGAAACTATCCAGAAAATTCAAATGGAATTCAGGAAATCCTCAGGATTGGCTGAAAAGGAAAGTTTTCTCTGAAATAAGTTACTGACTCCTCATCCCCTTCAAAATTTGTCATTCAAGCCACGTGGACTTGGGTGTTCTTCAGCAGGAACTCACTGGTAATTTATTACTGTAATCAGAACAACGGCGGGGAGAAGGGAAACAAGCTGGCACGGTTATGTGCAGATTCCAAAGCTTCTGGCAAACTCCACCACAAAAGGCTCTTTAACGACATACAGTTACAGATGAGATGCAAAGTGCTTTTATAGATTCAAAGAGACGTGAAACGAGGCAGGAAGACAAATGACTTCTTTTTCAATTGGTAACACTCCCCCCACCCCACCCCCACCCCGAACAACACGCAACAAAAAGCAGCAATCAGTAAGATGGGAACTTCGGTACGTTCTTTAGGTGGCCCAGGGCAAGACAAAGCCAAGACAGAGTTCATAGTATGGTCCCTGGACAACTCCATTACCGCCTTAATTCAGCACTGGTGAACTTAGTGCAACGTAATATGCACTGAAATGAGACCTTGTGGTGAATACACAAACACTGAGAACAGTGATGAATAGTAGAAAGAAATATAATCCCTTCAAGAAAGCTGTGGAGAGCACTCAAGGGCAGGTGGTGAAAACCTTTGTTCATTGCAAAGTACTGACTGACTAACGAGGAAAAGTTGTAAGTGGAATAGACTACAGTGGCAAACAGTTCGGTAAATATTGCTTAGATACGGGATTCATTTAACATTTGGGGTTTTTTTAATGGATGTAGCAAAAAATGTGAGAAAGATGCTGGAAACAGCGACAGAAATTAGGAGGAGAAAGAAGCTTCTAAGGGAAAAAAGAAGACTGGAAAAAGCAGGAGGGGAATGGGAGGGTGTGACAGAAATATACAGAATATCGGATGGCATTTTTTCAGTACTTCAAGAAAAAGGGAGTGTTGCCCTCTCTTGCAGAAGCCGGAATTACCTACACGCCGTTGTACAAAGTGGCTCACAGACCACTTGGGAGGCTTCAGGGGTGCCCAGCTTGCTCCCCAGGGGCAAGAGGGGCTCCCTCTCCTGGGGTGCGGGTGGCCGTTGGTGGCTGCTGCCCCCAGCACGGGTCCCCAGCGCAATCTGCAAATAGCAACTGCAATTCACACCAGAATTCACTCTCTCTCATGCATACTGGCACACCCATAACGAGAGATTCAATGAAAATTGCCCCAGGGGAAATTAGAAGAAACATTTGTCCATGGGTGGATGGAGGCTGGAAGAACAGTTGGCTGTTTGGGAAAGGAAACGTGAAAAGCAGAGTATGGCAACGACCAGCAGGTGCCGTGACCTGTGAAATACTCTGCCTCACATCAAACCGACCTTTAATCCCCCTGATACAAACCCAGAATGACTCCGCAGCTCTCAGGGTCGTTGCTCGTCTTGAGCTGACGTACGATGCTCAGCTGCCCGCCCATCCTGCACGTCCCTCTCACTCAGTCAAGGATGTGTAAGACATCAAAGCTCTCACTTAGTACCACACCACACTTGCTCTTCTCTAGATCAAAAGCACCCAGAATCTGAAAATTCACAGGGCAGAAAATGAGGCTGTATTTCATCACTTCTACAAATCCCTGGGCCAAGAACTTAGTGGGTTACACCTCATTAAGTGGAGTTATACAGCAAGGCAACGAAGGGAAGTTGCTACAAGTACACTTGAAATTGCTAATGTACAGGGACCTGTAAAGTAGGACATTTAGGTTTAACGTTAACCATCACTTGTGTTTTACTAGCTTTTATTTTTCCCATATTTTATTGCAAAGTATGCAATTTCATTTACACTTTTTTTTCCTAACTACCCTCTCCACTCATTACCCACTTGTAAGATGTTTTGAAACCTGTAACTCCTTGCCTAGTGGAGATAAGACAGACCTTGGACAGGCTGAAAAACTCCCTGAGTACATCCCTAATAGCAGCAACCTAAAAAACAAGTGTCTAAGAAGATGCCAGTGACAAGATAAGCGACTGGAAGCTGGTCTGAACTGACCTTCTTGGAACAAACGGGAGCTGAAGGAGGGAGGAGGTCCCTCTATGACCAGATATGGACACGAGAATCCTAAAGTTCACTAACGGACAGTGTGAGGAAGACTCTGTGGACCCCTAAGGAGGGAGAAGACCCTCACTCTATTTTTACTACACATGCTCAGACTATGTCAATGAATTCCGAGAACGCCCACACGGCATTGGCCACGACCCCCACGCTGTAACCATGCCCCTGCCGCCATAGCCATGCCCATGCAGCGCTAGTCACACCCCCACTGTACTAGCCACGCCCTCCTCACTGTATTTATCCAGAAAGTAAGAACAGGAGAGGTTTTATACACAGACACAATGTTGGACAGCATAGCAGTAACACCCAGCCATTCCTACTGCAACACACCTTACTGAACCAGAATTCGCTAAGAAAATCCCCCCAAAGTGAACTGAAACTGGCAGGTCATTTTGAAGTTTTTATGTTTTGGGTGCCATTACCTGAGAAAGTGGCTTGGAAGTCCTCCTGCCCGCTGGCCTGCTAACAGTAGGCACAGAGATGGGAAAGCAAAGCATTCATCCTCCTTGAAACCACTGAAGGAAAGGCAGTGCTGGGCACAGCGACTCACTGAACGCTGCACGTTCCCTGTTTCTCAAGCTAAGAATACCACCAGAGTACAAGACACGTTCAGTTCCTGAGAATGATACTGGAGTACATCTGTTAGCCAATTAAGGCCACCTATGCACATCACAGCAGTTGTGCCTCCGCTGCACCGGCTAAAAACTTTTAACAAATTTGGAAGAATGTCAAGACAACCAGTATTCCCTGTAACGTCAGCCCTTGCTAACACAGCAGCATTTACAAGCTATGATATGCTAATAAAAACCAAGCAGCCCATAGAACTTTCATTCAGCTTAGAGTAACAGAAAAATATCTGCCCAAAGTTACTATAACACACTGTATTCTGAAGGCAGACCATAAAGCTCCAAACCGCACCACAGTGCTGAATTACTGTTTTTCTTCGTATAGAAACTATTCTACTCTTTTGAGAGCAGTCTTTAAGGTTTAAATAGAAAGCACCAACACTCAAGGTCCATGACTTTCAACCAGTCAACTTGTTAGCACACATACATGAGTTGATGGTAAAGATTTATGGTCACCTTTACTCTGTGGACAATTTGACATTTGTCCATATGGAAAACAAAGTAATTGGACTCTCACAAAAATCTCTGCAAACCCATCACTGAAGTAACTCTTTTCTTGACAAGATTATGGATGACAATTATCATCACAGTTGAACCATGTACTCCTCTAATGAGGTCAAATCTTGTTAGAGACACACACAGTCTATTTGTCAAATCCTGATTTAAACTGAATTCTTCAAAGACAAAAGGGATCATTACTGCACTCCGTATTTATACGTACTCTGGGATTTTGACTTTTGACGAGCACTGTCTTATACCAATAAAGTTAAACTGCATTCTGCCTTAAGCTTGTATATAATAATTCCAAATTGGTTTATAATTGCTTAAGTCACCCATCTCCAAACAGAACGGGACCTTGCGCCAAGCTGAACGCAGCCTCAGGCCAAACGGGGGGAAAGCCAAGGGAAGAGGGGTGCCAGACAGAAGCTGGCTGCTCAGGCTGCTCAGGCTGCTCTGAACCCACAGTCCCGTGAGCTTTTGCAAGCTGAATCACCCTCCCTCGGGAGGAGATACAGGCTGCAGTTCTCCACTGCAGCACTGCCCTGCGTTACCAGCTCTGCTAGGCACTTGCTTACAGTCTGTGGGTACAGCTGGAACCAGTTTACAGCCTTGGTTTACTTTGCAACTGCAAACCCTTAGACGGTTTCAAACCAGGTTTCTAAATAAACATGCCTGGGTGAGAGAGGGGTTGCATCGCTTCCATGCTTTAAAGATTGGTTTTAGACCCACCAGCTTCAGTCTACAGATTTTCATGAAAATACAACTTCACCCTTCCTACAACTCCTCTCCCAGTTTCAAGGAAAACACCTCTCACTGTACAATGGTTCCTCTTCTCTTATTCACCTGCGAGAAGCAGTAAGTTACAAGCTCTGGCCTGCAAAGTATCACCACTGGCATCTGAATTCGCACCCAATGCAATGAAAGAACTGCTTGTGTCTCAGAGGTGTCAGTTCAGGCTCTTGGCAAGCTCAGGTTAACGTTAATTACTGTCACAGTGACAGCAACCCTAACTGCCCAGTACACCAGCAAACGAGGTGTCGGTTTTGCTGCGTAACCAATCCTAAACACTTCACTGAACTCCTTGCAGCAGACAACTGCAAAGAAGAGATCCTTGTAGCACGAGGCAACGTAGCAAGTCAAGCAGGGAAAGCTCCCTGCTGAAACCAGGGTATCATAAAGGCTGGCAAATAAGGGCCATGAAAAGAGAGGAGAGACTGGAGGGTGAAGACAGCTTCCCATGAGAAGGGGTGGCCCTTCTCCTGCCTTCCTCAGCCACCAACTCACAGGAGGCTTTGAAATCAGTCACTTTGCTCCAGGTTCATTTTGCACGGGGCCATTTGCCTTGATTTTCTGCCCCTTTCCTCCCCGCAAAAGTCATCTTAAAAGTGTACTTGGAATAGCTTCTGTGTGCTACCAAACATCTAACAGTGCCCAACTGAAACTTCAGGAATGCAATAACTCATCGGCCTGTCATATTTCATATTAATGAGCATTAATTCCGTCTCCACTGAGCATCAGTAATGGATTTGGCAAACCTTACAGACCGAACTTGTACTGCTTGAATGTATTGTATTGCTACAGGGAAAGAGCGACAGGACAAAAGAGAATAAGCTGTGCTATGTATTTATATGCTCCTTGCTTCCTTCTTCCTTTAAGATAATCTATTAAGAAGCCAAAGGACACACACAAAGGTATGTATTCCTGTCCATTGCCAGTCAGTTCCACGATGGTTTCCAATTAGGCAGAGACTGTCAGACCATAACGCAAGGACACCCGAACACAGGGTGGCACGAGAACACCCACACCGTGCAGCTGAAGCCCTAACACAGAAATGTGTACATCAGAAGCAGCAAGAGTAACTAGTTGGAAACGTTGCCCAACAGAAAAATTAGCATTTCTTATTTCTAAGGCAAGTGCCAATAAACAGAGACATGTCAGCTATTTATTTACTTCCTGACAGTCCAATCCTGTGGCACGAAAACAAAACAAACCAAACAAACCCACCACAAAACACTGAAGTGGTTTCAGCTCAGATCAGCACTCCTACTCTCCATTAAAATATTAATAAAAATAATGAGTACATTTAGTTACTCGACACAGGAGGAGTTCCAAACCCACCACAGAATTTTCACACATCTTGTTCATCACATTCAGAATAACTCAGCAACTACCTAATTACCATCACGGGGTCATTACACCAACACTTTAGTTTGCTGGCTACTGATGGCAGTTGATCTGCAGGCTATCGGAATTTGAAATAAATACAACAAAAATTCCTGACTTTTACTTTCCAAAAAAAAGCGCACTGTAGCTAATGTAATTATATTGCAAAAAGATCAAAATCTGATACGACGACTGTAATCTGACATCTAAATAACATGTCTGAATTGTGCATCCATCTCAAAACCCAAAACACTATTTCTACCTTGCCCTAGGAAGTTTGCAAAACCCATACAGTTATGCATCAAATAAATATATTTTTTTCACTGAAAAAGCAAAATTTGTGTTGTGATATAGCACTCTGACCCAACGCACTATGTTTTGGATCTCCCTGATGTGCACTAAATAAAAACTACGTAATGCAAACCCATGCCAATGGTCAGAGCCCAGAGTTTCCAACCACTTCACAAAGATGTGCCTCTCCCTGCTCATTCCTGACAGCGCTCAGCAGACACTGTACCACAGCATTACGTTTTAAACATCAAGAGCATCTCTTTAATAACCACTTTGCTGTTTTTATTAGGTATGCACAAGCAAGGTTACATCACAAGAGTGACACTACTCCATCAGACCTGCACATGCTCCTTCCTTTCAGTTACACCAACACAAAGCTGTACCAGGAACAGGCCCTTCCTTCTCAACAACCACTCACAGAAGAAAACATAGACAGGGCACAGAAGAGCCATTGCCAGCACGTCAAAAGTCATTTTGCCAAGTCACACATACTGCTTTTCATTCATAAACCTGCAGCAAGCACCAAAGCAGGTATTACCACATGCACAGAACTAAGCACACACTTAAAAAGCTTCTAGCAGAGATTGTCTGAGGTTTGAACAAAATGTGCCCTATCTCTGACAGGGCTTGGTTTTTTTAAGACCTGAACAATATTCAGGTGGATGCTAAAGTACACTTTTGTATTTCCACTTTTAATTCATTTTTTTCCAGAAAATAAGGCAAATCATTTCAATTCTGAAGTATGCTGGGTGACATCACTCTGCCTGACATATACGTTGGATCACTGCTTTACAGAGGAGGCTGAGGCATTAGATCCAAAATGGCAAAGCTCCGGCTGAAGGCAAATCTCTTCCAAAAACTACAGGGAGCTCCCATTCTGCAAGCATTCCAGCGAGAACATGATGGATGTGGCAGGCCAGTCTGGGCACACAGCTAACCACCACCGCAGTTGTGGACAGTCCCTGCGCAGCGTGCAGCCTGATGTGGGGGTGACACCCCCCCGCGCTCAATACCCGGTACCACGAGCAGTCCCCCGGCTCGGATGGACTCACTGCAAACCCCAGCTGCACACACACGGCCGTCTGGAAAGGTACAGGAGCACCGGCTGTATGACACCTATGGCAAGTAGTTAGGAAATCACAAAAGACCGTGGATAGCTATGCCTTTGTGACCTTTTAGAAAAGGCTACTAGTACTGCAGTGGTGATTCAATGCCAACACTGACCACACAAACCAAGCATTTGGTTCTTCAATCGGCGATGGCACAGCACAAGCACAAGGCTCACCCACATCCATGTGCACTACTTGAATAAATGCCCCACTGCTTCTATCACTGAATATAAAGGTCTTCCTTATACATTTGAGTAATCACTGCTTGGAATCATGTAAGTCATGTTTCACCAGGGAAAAGGAAAATGAATGAGATTAATTTAATTCTGCCACTTTCTATAAAGCAGCAATGGCCTCCCGCTACAGAAACCACTAACTTCATTATTTTACAACAGGAAATCAATGCTGTGCCATATTTTAAAAGTCTCATTTACTTGGAGTAATAAAAAGGCACCCTCAAGGCTCATCATGTCATATTATGCTTAGTGAAGTCTCTCCGAAGTCCCAATGCACTATAAAGAGTATCCTCCTGTTAAATGGCAAACGCATTGAGAAACAACACTACAAAATGCATACTGCTTCTCCCTTCCACGGAAATGGCCTTTTTATTTCCAAGTAACTGTACTGAATACATTTATATTATATTTCTAGAATCATAACACCTTGCTGAAGATAGTCAATATGTACCTGACTTACCAGAACGATGGTGATGTTGTTCTTCTAGGAACTCCAAGTCAAGCATTAGGTCATCCTCATCCAACTCACAGGAACCCAAGTTATCCAAAACATCCTAATATATATTAAAAAAAGAAAAAAAAAGGCATCGTTTAGACAGATGTGTTAACCGAACTGTTCTGCACAAAATAATGAGCAATCAGATCTGGGAAATATGTTTAAGCAGGAGCTACAGAAAACTTTTCTACTAACATTGGACCAGTGAAAAATTGTATGAAACAACTGTCTGAGTGGAAATGTATCCATCACCATTTGTTGTTTTTACAGGATCTCGAATATTTCACAAAAGAAACCCCAAAGTACAAGTAATACCATCTATAAAACTCTATTTTTTTTACTGCTGAATGACGGGTTTGTGTCTTTCAACGTTTAACTGTAACTTTTTATGAAGCATAAAAATGTTATTTTTAGCACAACATAAAAGTATCAGTACTTGCTTTTCATTAAATTTTGGAATTCTAGGCACTGCTTGCCCTTACCAATACACTCTGACAAGAGATTTACTGTTCTATTCATCCAAGGAATAGAGACACACAAGTTTAGGATAAACAGGAAATTCAGGCACGAATGATCAACTTATGAATTTTTAAGTATTAAGGTGGGTGGCAAAGGCTTACACAGACAAAGAAAGCCTGACTAAATGTGGTTGCTCAGGCCCCCATTCCTTTTCTGCCATTCCATTTGTGTTCCAAGTTTTAACCGCAGACAGAGAAGGCAGGTTTATACAACGCGTCCTCTGGAAAGTCAAAAAGGGGTGGTGGGGCTACAATCCACAGAGAGCGCAGTAGCAGCTTTTTGCACTATGTTCTTCCCTCCAGGACTGGCTTCTTGCAAGATAAAATGACCAGTCATGTCTCGGATAGACATCCTTACTCTGTAAACTCCGAGGACAGCAATATCACTATTCAGGCTCCATCTGGGGCGATGAAAGGGGCTGGGCTCAGTCTCTGCGAAGCCCTGCCGGGACAGCCAGCGCCCGCAGCCCAGCCCAGGGGGGACAGAGCCGCTCTGGGCAGAGCCGCGCTGCCAGCCCAGGGGGGACAGAGCCGCCTGCAGGGAGCCCCAGCTGGGGGACGCCTCTCCTCTGCCACCCGGGGAGAAACAGCAGCGTGGAGAGGGCAACCCGCGCCGGGACACGTCACTGCTTTGGTTGTACCCTTTCCTACACTCACCACAGGCAGCTTGGGGAAATGAGGCAATAAGGCAATTTTTTTCTCTTACAACTAAAGTAACAACATTTTACACTTGCTAAACCAGAAATTAATTCTCCACTTTTTAAATTTTCTTCTCTAGATCCTTTTCTGTACTGCTACTCCCTTCTCCCCTTACAATCTTCTGTTCTTTTTCTCTCCTTTTTCCACCTTTTCTGCATTTTCTGTCCTTTTCCCCCATCCTTCCCTCTCTCCATCCTACTTTTTCATTATTTATAAAAAACCTTTAAAGGCTGTGAGAAGGGACAGAGGCGAACTGTCAAGAATGGAAAAGTTGCAGCCAAAAATTGGTATTAGCTTCTAATTATTTTCTGTCTCTCTGTTCTTGTTCCCATCTGGCCCCATCCCAGGCCCTGAGGAGATGAGGGGCTGTTATAACCGATTCCCAGCAGTCGGGAGGGCAGGAGCCAGGCTCGGTAACATTCTCAGTCCTTATCTCCACAGACGGGGCACAGCTGGGGGAGGTGGGGGGAACCACACCCAGCACCAAGCACCCAACCAGGAGGGGCGGGGAGGGGTGAGAATTGCACCCCCACAAGCTCACCCTCTGACCCAAGGATACAGGGCACAGCCCCCAGACAACACCAAGAAGTTCTTACCACAGTCTCAAAAAAAGACAAAATGCAAGGAAAAAATTTGCTTAGAAATATTCAGAAAAATCGGCACTATGAGCCTACATTATCAGAAATACAGAGCATAAAACTTTACACTGGCAGAGGTGAGCAGGGACCTGCAGTGACCCGCAGCCAGCAGGGTGTGCAGCCTTGGTCCAGCTCAGGGCACAGACAGCCGGGATGTGTTCCTGCTTTTAATAAAGCTTGGAGAGGAATCACCAAACAGCAGCAACATTTACGTGTTCTAGATAAGACCCAACACATCTCATACTTTGAGCTTCAAACCCGTGTCCTCAGGGGCCACGGAGAAACCATTTCACTCTCCTGGCATCGCTCTGGTGGGCTGGGCAGACGCTCAGCCTTTCTCAGGAGACTTATGCCCTGGCCACGAGGGATCCTGTCAGATTTTATAGGCTGTGACACAGCCCAGCACGCCAGAGCACATCTGGTGTCAGTCTGTATTATCTGCAGATGGCTCAAAGGAGAAAAGCACACCTCCCATGCACAAGAATTTGACCCACCCGTGGGGCCAGAGCAGCCCCTTCCCAGAAGGTGCTGGGATCTGAAGCTCTCTGTGGGCATGTGGAGCCCAACCACGGCACCTCCTGCTTAGGAACGGCCGCTCTGTTCCACACATCACGCAGTGCTCAGAGCTTGGCAAGGGCACACTGACTGGGGTTTTCTGCTCAGCTGTCCAGCTAGTCTGCCTTCTCTGCCACTGACTGCAAATGTTATCAACCTTCCAAATTCTCGAGTTTAAAAATATCTCCTCTGAGGCATAAAGGAGGAGAGACAGATGATTACAGGAGGTGTTCCCTCAATGGATGCACCGAGGAGACCAAGCACCAGAGACATTTACTCAAATCATCCCCAGGACAAACAAACCCTCTTCTCCTGCCAAGGAAACGTTCATGTTGCCAAACACCAGCACGCTCTGTTGATGGGGCTGTGGCAGTCTAGATAAGCCTCAGCAAATGCCTCTGACCTTCCCTTAAACAGTCGGGACTAAACTCTGTGAGTCACACTGAACTGCACCTTGACCAGCTCCACCAAGTCAAGTAGCACCAGTTAAAGAATGAAGCACTATTCTGGGTTTTTTTACACAAGGCTATCACAATCTCACCTGCAGTTATTGCATTTATATTGTTCCCTCTTTGCACGAGAATTCACTGGGTTTCAAAGTACACGTTTTCTAAGATCAAATGGTCCTAAACTGCTGCACATGTCTGAAAGGGAGAGATTTTTATAAGTTTTTTTCTTTAATCACATCTATCTTTCTTTTCTCCTCTTAAGCAAGCCCACCTTCCCTGACTAACACCTTAGGGCCAACACAAGCCCTTACAAAGGTTGCTTTGTTATACTCATGCTAACATTTCACAGTACCTTGTTTTCCCTAAACACGGTTATCGCCTGGCACTTACCCGCATTACATTCTGCAGAGCAAAAGCACCTCCTAAGACAGTGAACACATACCGTGCTGTCAAACCATGGTAAAAAAAAAAAAATTCCCCTTTAAAAAAAAATTTTAAAAAATCAAAATTCAGTCAGGTCTAAAACCTGCAGTATATTCTGCTGGTTTCCATGGTTACTGAGCTCCCAGCTGCACCATCAGTCTGTGTATCTGTCTAACGACGCCCCACAGCCCGCTGGCGGCAGGGCAGAGATGGCCATTAACTGCAGTGAGCTCTGAGCCAAGGCTGTAATGCCCAGCCACCACTGCTGGGGGGAAATCAGAAGTGACCCGGATTCATCGAGAGGCTGCATTGACCCTACTCCCTTGTTACTGAGAAGTATCCAAACGTAGATACAGAAATCCGATTTCTAATGGAACTGAGGTATCTCAGACACACGCTCCAAACATCAGTGTCTTCCCAGAGTCAGCCTTCCAGTTCTTCACGCTGCATTTCTTGGGGCAGCAAAGTAAACAATGATTAACACAAACTATTTTGTGAACAAAGATTTCTTCTCACCTGATGTAAACATCAGGAAAAAAAGAAACAGGGACCAGAAAAGTGACCGCTCACAGGTTAATATTAATGTGTGAATTGACATTAATGTTTTACATCAATCTTATTTTGTTTAGACAGAGTAAACTAATACATTTGAAAGTATATTTTCACAAGTAGTTTTCAATGGAAAACTTGATAAAAATTAAAAAGTACCGGAGGCCTGACCTTAGCAGGTCACAGGCCTGACCAACAGCCCTTCCCATCCTGGGCTAAGGACAGATTGTCATGTTCTATATCGCCAAGACAACTTTCACACCGCCACCTTGTTACTGCCCCAGGTTTCTATAGAAAGATGCACTTATGAACTAAATCTGCCTTTCTACATGAAAAGCAAATGAATCTCCAGGAGCCCAAAGAAATCCAAACCCCACATAAGCCAATATATTAGTTGAAATCCTGAACACAAGGCAAAATGAATTTGCATGGCATCACCAGTTCCCAGACTGGATAGAACAATTATTGCAGGCCTGTATGAAAGACTGTACTAATGCTCCCTGGGTGTGCAGGCTAAGGAATTATACACCTTCTGAATAATCATACCTGTCCTGCAAGGAGCTTTACGATGCTGAGCTACAGGAGACTCACTGACACGACCGGAGGGTTAACAAACTCCTGCGATGCCACGTGGGATAATCTAGAGACTTAACTCAGGATTAAAGGTAAAGGCCTGATTCTCACTGCCTTCAGAATGCCAACGGAAAGCCTGAGGTCAATTGTGCTGTCATTGCACAGAGAGAGATCAGCTGCCTCGTGACCCAAGTAACGCCGAGATTTCCACGGGGGCAGATGCTCTGACTGCGGCTCCTCCTTCCCAGAGGTCTTTTGCCTTTATGTTTGTATTACAAAACACACAGCTGCCTTGGGAATATCGTGCACAGTATATTATTAAAGCCACACATATATATAAAATTTGCTTGTCCCAAAAAGTATATAGACAATTAGCTGGCACTTTAGCTGATTAAAAATAACGCTGATAACAACCAAGTTTTGAACTGCCAGGCAGTTCCAGCCAGTCATCGCTTTCTACATCCTCCACACCTTCACAGCTGGTCACACGCTTCTTTTCATAGTCACAGACATCTTACACAAAGCCATAAATATTTACACACACGCACAACAACACACAGCAGCAGCTCCTGAGCCGCCCCAGCAGGAAGCAGCCCCAGACCAGAGAGGCTCTCAGCTCTCCCTGGAGCTGTGCAGTGTGCTGGGGCAGAGCACAAGCTCAGGACGAACGATGCTGCTCAAGAACACGCTCTTCACTGGTGGCATTTTGGATCTGACCCAGCATTACCTGACTTCATACACTGATCAGGACATCTCCTGACGAGAAGCAGTACTATCTTACCCAAGAAAATAACCACCTGTAACCAGTTTACAAGAAAATCTATTCAAACTATCCATGAAACAGTGTGATTCTTCCAGCCCTTATAACAGACGGGTACACAAAACAGTTCAGTTAACAGGCAAAAGCCCTCTCCAACAGATGGAGACTTGCCTGTTCTTTGGAGTTCAGCTACCTATTGCTAATTAATTTGTTGGTTTTAAAATAGGTTAAATACACCAGAACACACAAACAAACAAACAAGCCCAAGCAAACAAACAAAAAAACCATTAATGGGGAAAACCATCGGGTTTTACCTTTACAAGTAAATCCAGCGCCATCCACTGAAATCGTATCTCTGGAACGCCCGTCACTGTGTGCCCTTCTGCAGCTTCACACCGCAGCAGGTCTCTTCTCAACCTCCGGTTCTACCAACGGCCATGGAAAACCACAGCACTGCCAACTCAGGGCAGAGGCTCCGGGCTCTCATCTCCGAAGCAAACCCCTTCAGACCTACACTGACGCATTTTATACAAAGTCTACCAGCGATCCAAAAAGCTCAGCGCACCCTAAAAACAACACCCGGCTGCTATTGTCACCGATGTAGCTGGTCACGGGTTATAAAGAACAGAAATTCCCCTCCAGCAGCGCCGCACCGAGGCCCCGCGGCGGCCCCGCGCAGCGCCGAGCGCTTCAGCGCGGACACCGAGCCGCGGCGAGCGGAGCGCGCAGCCGGCAGCGGCCTCTGCGGGAACGGAGCCGCGGCCCGGGCAGCGCTGCCCGCGGCCCCGACCGAGCGCGGCGGAGGCGGCGCGTCCCCAGCGCGCAGCCGCGGGCGGGCGCTGCCCGGAGCGGCCCCGAGGGCGGGCGCGGGCCCCGCTCACACGGGCCCCCTCGGCGCGGAGCCCGGCGCCGGCTCCGGGGGAAGCGGCGGGGCCGCGCGAGCCCCGCGAGCTGCCGCCGCCCGGCGCCGGCCCCGCGCGTCGCTCCGCGCCCCCCCGCGCCCGCGCACGGAGCAGCCGCCCCCCCCCCGCCGGGCGCGAGCGCAGCCTGACCGTGGGGCGGGAGGCGCCGGGGGAGCCCCGGAGCGGTCCGGGCTGTCCCTGTCTGCCGCCAGCTCGGGCGGGGCCGGCCGCTGCTCCCCCGCCTCGGGGCCGCGGCGACGGGGCACGCCGGGACGGGCTGCGCGGCCGGGGCCGTCTCCCTCCGCGCAGGCGCCGTCTCCCCCCGCGCAGGCGCCCGCCCCCCCCCCCCGCGCCCCGCGGCCGGCAGCTGCCCCGCGCCCCCCCCGCGCCGGCCGCCCCTCCCGCGGGCGTGTGTGTCCGCGTGTCGGGAGGCGGGAGCGCGCGCGGTCCGGGTGTGACTGTGTGCGGGGGTCGCTGGGTGTCCGCGTGGGACTGTGCCTGCGCGGGGGGGGGGGGGGGGCTGTGGGAGCGCGGACGGGGGCTGCGGCGGGTGAGAAACTGCGTGTGCGACGGCGCGAGTGGGGCGCGGGGCCGTGTGGGGTCTGTGGGGGTGTTGCCGCGCCCACGGGAGCGCGCACGGGGGTCGCGCCCCTGTGCCTGCGTCTGCGCGTGTCTCAGTGTGCGCCTGCGCGGGTGCGTGTGCACGCGCTGTCTCTGCGCGGAGCTCCGCGCCCGCCCGGCCCCGGTGCCCGTGTGCCCCCGCCCCTGCGCGCCTGTGCCGCTGCGCCTGCGGCGGGGGGTGGCGGCTGCGTCTCCCGGGGCCGGTCGCGCGTGGCCGTGGCCGTGTCTCGGCTCCGGGCGGGGCCGGGACTCCGCGGGCGGGGGCGCGTCCGCGCACGGTCCCCGCGCCGCTGCCGCCGGGCGCTCTCCAGGGTGCTGAAGCGGCGCTGCCCGCTCTGCCTGTCCCTGCCCGCTCTGCCCACCTGTCCCGATCCGATATCGGGGAGGGTTCTTAAACGATCCCAAGAGCGAGATTAAGACACAATCGAGGTCAGATGCCGTACAGCCTTGTGAACTTTATTGTACACACAACTGATAACAGCGAGAGGACAGAGAGACAAGGAAAGACAAAGTCAGAATCCCTAAGCAAGCCAACGGTCGAGATGCAGCGAGACTAATGACCACCACCACGAATCCAGCGACGTCCTGTTGGCTCGGTCTCGGTGCAGGTGATGGTGCTCCAAGCTCCAAGCTCCACCACAGTCTCAGCTCCGAGGAAGGATGAGATGACAGGGGTGAACAGCGTGCTGACGAAAAAGGAGTGCCCCGCCCTTTTATTGTCCCAGTTCCCACGATCTCTCCGAAGAGTCCACCCATTTCCACGGAGCTCATTGCAATACGTGCCGCCCCGCGGTCCCGTGCCGACCTGCACGTCTGCCTCATCCCGATTTAACTTCGGGCGGACGTCGTGGTCTATCGGGGGCAATTCGTCTTCTTCAGAGCGTATTCCTCCGACAGCAGGATGCCGAGGACAGGAAATGGGGGTGGTGCGACAGCAATGTTCGAGGCAGGTAACACAGTCCCTTACACCACCCCGGGGCTCAACACTGCTGTCTTTGTGGTGGCGTGAAAGATAACAGTACAGGGAGAAAAAGAGAAAGGCCAGAAAAAGCGCGAAATACAACAAACAAGATTTCCAGCAGATTTTTCATCAATAACAAATATGAACATCTTTAACTAACAAACATATAACCAATAACATCTTTAACAAATATATCATGCTCAAAACTAACTAACTTTATAAAACCAAAACATCTCATAAACCCATTCTAAGGCTCCGACGAATCAGCAGAACACCACGACGGCAGTTTGCATGATTGACATTCACAGGGACAAAAAAGAAGTATTATAATAACAATTGAGATAATGGTTAACAAGCCAAAGGCTGCAAAGTGAATTACAATTAATCCCATCATTTGTTCCATTTTTCCCACGGTTCTAACAAAATACCCCAAAGTGTCTGAGGCCCTGGCAGTCCGCGCGTCTGCTGCTCTGGTCTGCCGGAGTTGGGGTCACCGTGCGCGGCGGGAAAATCCCTTTCCACCCCCCTTTTATCCCAAGGCGCGTGGGTCACTTGGGACTAGAAACGTCTATCCCAGATTTAAACAAAGGTAACCAAACAACACCACTGTTCATAACAATGTTAACAATATTCTAAATAAACATATAAAAAGGTAACAGTAACACTACCAACTAACAGTTTTTTAACCAACCAAACAAGATGTGTCCCAGGCTGAGCCGAGGGATGTGCTCCCGGTCTTTGGGGACGGGGAGGGGAAAAAAGGTGGTTGTTACGTGTGGTTTAGGCATAAAAGCGTCTATCCTAAATGTAAACAAAGACAAATAAAAACAACTAAAAGATATCTACAGGCTTTGATTGGCGAACAACCCGAATCTGCTTCACACCGTCAGGTGAAACAGTAGATATGAATTGGTGTTAGATACAACAGGTTGGATTAACTGAACAAAGCAAGGAATAACACACGGTAAAAACATCAAGGCAGCAAATGCACATAACAGATAAAATAGAAGCTGCTTTACCCATGGTGCTCCGGGTAACCGAGACCATAAATCACCGCTCCAGCCGTTCCATCTTTGAATGGGGACATGAGCTAGTTTCCTAATGTCTGTGGTCAGTTGAAGGACTACTTCACCTACTGTTGGTACCACGCAGGATGATGGGGGGACTGAGAGCCCCCCGCCCACCCCGGGCCGTCCCCGTGAAGCCCAAGGGGCAGCACCTTGCCAGGCGACGATGGTTGCGCAGCTCCTGGGCGTGTGGCTGAGCTTTGCCTTCCGGCCCTGCACAGAGCTGGTGCTCCTGCCTCGGCCCTTCAGCCCCGCCGCGCGCGTGGCAGCCATCGCAGCTCCTCGGCGCGCTGGAGACAGCCCGGGCCGTGGCCACGGGTGGAGCCGAGCTCCCCGTGCCCGGGAACCGTCGCCGGGGCACGGAACAGGGGAACTCAGAATCAGTTCCCGAGCTCTCCGGAGCAGCCGAAGGCAGGGCGGGCAGGGGACATCCCCGCTCTCCTTCCCATCGCCGTGGCTACGGCAGCTGCAACCCGCCCAGCCGGGGGAGCCCCCCAGGCCCCACCAGAAACAGGGCGAGGAGGATTTCAGGGAAAAGAGCTGCACACCTGTATCCAAACACAGCAGCGGCGCTCTCCTGGGAGCTGCCAGCTTGTTTCAAATGCCCAGAGGCATCTCCCTGGATACGCACCTTTGGAAATGTCAGTGCATCAGTCAGGAAAGGGTGGTGCAGGGAGTTACGCTCTGGTTGAAACGGGCAAGAGCAAACCAGCTGCCAGCACTCATGCGTATTTCGATGCGCGCCGTACACTCTTGTGAACTACAAATAGGACAGGAAATGCAAGCGTGTACATGGGTTTGTCCATCAATCAAACCAAGCTCCCTCTGCCACAGAAAATCCCGAACGTTTGATTTGCAGAAAAAGACTTTGGAAGGAAACTGCCTTCCTAGCACCACGCTCGCAAACCAGCTTAGATTAAGTTTCTGAAACTCAAGATCTTCAACCTGCCGCCAGCCACCCTGCTGTGCTCCAGGTGCTGAACACAGAAACCAAGGAAACAACTCCCCACTGGGGTTAGTCTTCCCAGGAAGACCATTTTGCCAAAGACGACGTGCAAGCTCACAACCACCCGAAGTCAGTGCTAACTGCAGAGCTGCGTGGGAAAGTGCCTGTTTGCCCCTTCCCCACCTGCCTTCTGCCAGAGTGGGAGCTACACACAAGTCTTCCAAGCACCCAAATTAACAGTTTTGGTCTGTAGCCCATTCAGTGACAGACATCAACCAGCTTTTCAGAACTATTAGATGAGAGGCCACGAGATTATCATAAGAATATTGAAATTAAAGCCCAAAGGAAATTGCCTGGTTTCTACCATAATCGATCTTCGTTGACTGTAAGATGATGTAAACCAGTCCCTTAGGGAAACAGACCGAGACAGATATCCAAGAGCCCTGCAGAACACCCCTCTAGACCCAAAGCCTCACTTCCCAAAATCACAGGCCTAAGACGAGTCAGAAATGACTCAGTGCTTCACCTTCTCAAGGGGCACAAAGCACAGTTCCATACACACAACCACACAAGCTGCTTTTCCAGCAAAGCCTCGTGCTTCACACCTGGGTCTCCTCCGCACGCTTGTTTACAGCAGATGACGTGTAACAACACCCCTCTTGAAAACCACCAACCCACTGTTGTTCCGGCAGTGCTGACCCTCACAGGGACCCAGCCTCAGTGAGCCGGGTCAGAATGACCCCCCACATGGGGAGCACTTGCGGGCACAGATGCAGACCCAGACTGCCTGGCCATGAGCCGCTGGCACTGAGGCTCCGGCCAGGCCAGTGGCAAAAAGGAACATCACTTCCTCATGCCAAAGTTAACCGCACTATTACAACCTGATAGAGCATGTGGTAAACGGGCTGATGGAAAGGAAAGGAGGAAAAGGGTTCCTGAAGCCCCCAAACTGCACGAGGCAGGAAAAGTCAGAAAGCAGGCAGCATTCCTGAGAGTCAGGCCAGCTGTAAGTGAGCCCAGCTCATGGGCTCAGAAAAGCAGAGCTGTAGCTCGTACTGAGCGCCAAGATCTGCTCAGCTGAGATAGGCCAAACACTCAATAAAACAGCAGCTCTGGGTTTTTGGTTTTGTTTTGTTGTGGTTTGTTTTTTTTTTTTTTTCCCCACTGGATGAATAATCTGTTCTATCGGGATGCAGTCAGGAACCCAACTCCAGTGTGGCTGGGACAGCCTTTCCTCTGATCAGGAACCTGGAAATCTCAGCTCAGCCACTCACAAGTTTCTCGCTCGCAGGGACCTGCTTATAACAGCGCAGCAGATTAAACACAACAAGCAGTCACTGCAAAAATCAGGGAAAACCAGAGCTGCTGCTTGCCAGCAGAGCATTTTAATGGAGGGAGCAGAGCAAAGGATCCTCCTTTCACTGATCCCTTCAAAGTACGCAACTGCTTTCCATCACTCATCTCCACCCAGACTGAGAAGGCTGAAGGGGTTCATTCCTTCCTGCAGTCAGGGCCAAATAACGGGCACTTGTCACCACACATCTGCACTTGGGACTTGCCCACATCTGACTGACACAACCACTGCAACAACACAGCGCAACACCCAAAGTCTGTCCTAACACTCGATAACCACGCCTAGAGGGCACAGCTCATGGAACAGCAGGGCCAGCCCTGAAACAGAGATCTGCCCAGGGCATGGGGGAGAACGGGGAGGAAGATGCAGGGCTGGAAGCACTGGGTTCCTGAAGCTCACAGCAGCACGGATGCAATCTAGACAAAAAGCTCTGCCTGCTGCATTCCCATTGAGTAATTAGCGGGAGGTTTAGCTTTCTGTATTTGTAAGGTTGTCCTGTACCTTGCTAGAGGGGTATGTCTCGTGCAGATCTGCAGTAGGGGATGTCCCAATTCACTCAGCCCTGGCAAATCAAAGCTGTATCCTAAGGACAGAAAGCAGAGCTGAGCTGAGAGATGGGACCACTGTGAAAGCCACTGCCTGACGTCCAGGACAGAAGAGCAGAGGTCTCCAGTCTCCATCACAAGGGGCCACTCCCAAAGTGCCTCCTACCTTCTGGTCAGTAAAGCCGTAACTTACAGACCGGTGACAGCTTTGAGAAAGGGTCCGAAACCTCCACTACGAACAGCAGACGAGCCCCAGATGTCTTCAGCACAGGGTTGGCTGGATTATTCACAGTCAGGGAATCAGCTAAATGCAGTTTAACTCATCTGCCTGCTTAATCTAGAGCACTTTTAAATCCCCATACACTGATCCAAGGTGCCAGAGGTATTTTAGGCCTTGAGAGCCCAAGATGCTAAACACTGGTTAAGAAAGCAATTTTAAACGTACAAATCGAATTTCCTTCAGTGCTTCAGTAACTGTGAATGAACTGCTCATCCATCCTGGCTACCAGCTCTTGCTACAAGGAGGATTCATTTGGCTCCATCTTGCTTAAAATACTGAGCTGAATCAGCAGATGCTGTCCTGGAGGAACAGGTGACCCTGCCCTGAACCTCTGCATTCACACTGCCCCAATTTGTCTCTGCAGATTAAGGGCCAGAAGCAAAACAGAAACAGGACAAAGAATCCACTGACAGAAACTGTTGGATTTGGAGGCCTGGTATCCCCCTCCCTAAAGACACGTCCAAAGACACCTGGGCTAAAGGAGTGTTCTTTCAAGTACAAGAGGTAATACAGTAAACCCCCTTGTTTTCTCTGGGCTTTGGTCACCAGAGGGCTGCCCACCAGCAATGAGACCCAGTCATGCAGTGAAGAGATTAATTCACATCAGTTATAATACCTATTGAACAACCCATTAAATCAGCCAGGTTGTGCCATCAGCACACCTGATGGTCTCAATCTAATGTCTCACCCTGGCCCTGGGGTCATCAGTGGGCAGCTGTAACTGTAAGTGATGGAAAAGACATTTTCCCAGGAGAGTGTCTGTTGCCTGGAACTCAGGCATCACTGATTATTTTCCCTGTGTTGCCCATTCCAATCTTTCCTTTTCAATCTTCTTATCCCCTAGAGGGCCTATGCAGCTTTTTAGTGACTTGAAATCAAGGTATGAAATCAGCAATATTCGGATTACAGGCAAGTTCTGGAGGTAACACCCGTGGGCTTATAACAACACCACGTTAGCACTGTATCCATCTACGGATCTGCTACTGTCTCTGCAAAGGGAGGAGCTGATTCATCTAAAAGGCCAAATTTTGTTTCCTTATTCCTGCAAAGCCTTCAAGTGTGTTACACTTGGAAGACAGAAGGACTTTCAGGAATGCCAAAGCAATTGTACGCGTTTTTCAGAAATTAGAGACTTCTTTAAACATGACTCTTTCCAAAGAAAATTGACCCACCAGGTACACATCTCTCAGCTAACAGAAAGCACGCGGCGTCCACCACATTCTAAGATTCCCACTTGGCTAGTTGGGTCATTCCTGCTGAGAAGCACCTTGGAGCATGAGTCACACCCTGACCTGCAAAGGACCGGTGAGTTTACTCACCGAGATGAGGAGTCTTTCCAGGCAGAGCAGCCACATGTGCATCTCCCACCTCTGTTCTTAGCACTCAGCCAAGGGTGCCCACAGGGTCCCAACCTGCAGGACAAATTGGAGAGGCTTATTTTTTTTGCTCTCCTCCGGTTTCCCTTCAGCCTCCAGGACTGGACTTGTACCACCATCTCATTTTGATGTGAGCTGCAGGCAGCTGTCAGACAGCAACATTGCTCACTAATACGTGAATGGGAATTGAGACAGCAACGTGGAAAGTAAAGGTTTAGCTTCTGTAACTGTTCCTTTAAACCGCCCAGTCCCTAGAACCTAGTACGTTATTTTACCTTTAAAAATAATCATGTTCTGGGAAGGAAGAACACACACATCCTCCCCTCCAGTACTCTGACTTGAGTATTTTGGAAGAAGCACATTCTACAATAAATGAAGAGAGTAAGAACAGAGAAACATAGACAATGCAGAGGCATAAGGAAGTGACACTGATGCACCAAATAGTAACAGAAACAGTTCCCCCCCCTTCTTAAAACCTAGCAATCCTCTTATCCAATCTTTAAAACAGACAATGCTCATTAGACAATACGTGAGCACTGTCCACATCCATAAAAACACCCCTATTACATCCCAAACACATGTACTAAACACACTCCTATGAAACTCCAAACAACATCGCTATCACACAGGCTGGGGTAAAGCACCCTGCTTACTGCAAAATTCTTAAACAGAACTAAGTGGAAAGGGTTGTGTGACAATTTCACATGCAATTATACTTTCTGAAGCCAACAGGCTCCACTATGCAGAACTACAGGTGTGCATCTCACAAAAAAATTAACCTTAAGATAGATCCATACGTGCATAGAACTAGATTAGCAAAACTGTGTGTGCGGTAACATATTAAAGAAACAGAAAACAACCCTTGCTCTTTGCCACTTTTCAGTACAAAGCATCACATTGTACACGTATCCATGAAGTTGGTTCTCCTCAATTATGGCATTAAGGTGAGTTAAATCAACAGAAGAGTCTGGTGCCAGGACAGTTTGAATATACATCAGCACAAATTCACTCTCCTACCCTTTCTAAACAAACCTGGTGTTGAAACACACCTTTGTATGAATCCAGCAGATCTTGCACTGACAACGACTGAACTCATGAACTGGACTGACAGATCAGAGCTGCTGTGTCATTTCCTAAGTCTTCAAAGTGATCGTGGTGCATTTGTACTCCCACCACAAGGTTCCTAATGCGGATAAACATGTGAAGACCTGACTGTGAGGCACTGTGGACCTCACATGCATCAGCTACATCATCCATGCAAAATGAAGCTGCACACATTAGCTAATAAATGAACACAAATAGAAATCTGCTCCAGAGAGCTCCCACTGCTGGCTGAAGTGTAATGATTTTGAGATCTGGTCACCAGCACGGGGCCCCAGACCTCTCCCAGTTCAGGAATTACTGTATTCCCACAGACAGAAACTGCTTTTAATCTTTACTTGCACATTCTGTTTGCTCAACTTGTGGCAGCTGCAGCTCTGAGTTGCAATAAAACTGCATGTAGCAGGAGCATCCATCACCTCCTTCCTAGATACATGCACAAAAGATGGAAACAAAGATTTTTCACACATCAATGAGCGGGAAATACACATTGTTAAGTGCATTGATTTAACCCATTAGCATGGGAGTCACTTTAGTGTTTTGAACTGCAACTACTAAAACCCTTTTCAAATGTGCTGTATGGACAAAAAAAGACACCGAATGCACCAGATTTAGAAACCAACAGTGTAGCTGCACTTAGTAAAGTGCTAAATTAACTGCAAAAACACATGAGCCAGCTCAAGGGCTTGTTTAAATACATTTTACACAACTTCACTGAGTTGTTGAAACAGAGTCCTTCAAACTAAGAAATGGGAATCCTACCTGGCAGGAATGGCCCAGCCAGGCAGAGGAACACTTCTGTGCTTGGCAGTGCCCTAAAACACAACAGCACAGGTCAGACCAGCCCTGATGGCTCAGCAAAGGACATTCCCATGGAGCCCCCACTCCTCTGCTGCAATCCTTCACATGAGCCCAGCTGAGGGAAGGGCTCTAAGACCAGCACGAAGAGTGCAGTGCAGTCTGGAACTGCAGAGGGCTCAGAACAACATCTGCAGGGGGGTGCAACCTGCATCCTAAGCCATTTACCTACTCAGCCGGGGCACCAGCTGGAAATCCCTGCGGCTGTCACACTGCTGCCAGACACGCTGCTTTCCATTAAGAAAGCTCATCAGTCATAACCGTGTGTACCTCCATAATATTCAAAAAGTAAAGGAAGGGTGATTGCAGTATGAATCAGCACATTTTGTTTCAGCTTAGTGAGCAACCCTTGTCCCAGCGGGCTAACTGAATCAGGATGCACACGGAGTGACCTGGGGTCACCCTGTGACCTCCTGCAGCCACCGCTGGGTCCTTCCCGGCCGGGCCAGCTGAACGCTGCCGCCCTGTTCCCATCGCCTCCCGGCAGGCTGCCACCCCTGCGCCAGGAACCTTCCCCTGGGGCTCCAGGGAACATGGAACAAGCCCAAATAAACTATTAGCAAATGCCTGACACTGAGGTCACCTCGTTCAGTTTGGGTTTTTTTTTTTTTTTTCTAACAGCAAAACCCAACAAAACATGCCCCCCTTTAAATTGGAAATTACAGACAGACTGAAAACCAGATGATGATAAATAGAGGTGGGATCCTTTAAGGAGGTGAACCACTGGCCTCATCCGACAGAGAATTTTGCCAAGGATTAACTTCAAGTACACAAAGTGATCGCACACAGCTCAACAAAACTATTAAAAAATCTGCCTAACTGCCAGCCAGGGAGAAAGCCTGGCGGCTTGCAATCATCCTTGACACTGTGTGCCAACTCTGCTGGTCAGGGATGGAGATCCAACAGCAGCACTTCTCCCATCCACTGTAAATGGGGCCATTTTAATGTGTTAGTAAGTCAGACGGACCCAAACACTTGTACACAC